>NC_056629.2:128911292-129011292 GCF_002870075.4 Lactuca sativa
TATTACGATTAGGATAATCTGCATGCATTGTATTCTTTGTTTTTAATTGTTTTTTGTATGTTTTATTGAATGATATACTATTAAAAATATTATTAGCATAAAAAGATCCAAATCTATGAAAATCACGCTAGTTACGCAACCACATTTCATCCGGTTAAACATATTTTCTAATATTTTACATATTTTAGGCATGGAATAAAATGTGGTTACATATTTCATCTACAAAAGCACTTTGTTGCATAAGTCGACAAAAGACTGGAAGTTGTAGCATATACAAGCATTTAATCCAAAACAAAATGTTATAAGAATAAGGAAGAAAATTTTACCCAATTTTTATGGTGGTCTCTACCACACAGTGTTGAGGAGGTGGAGCAACATATATAGATTGGTAAAGTTGAATATAAGATTACTAACATATTGACTTCTCTTGTAACGGTATTCCTAAGGTAATTGATACATCTGACATGATAATCCATGATTAATTCATTACTCAAGAATAATTGAAGATAGATTAAAAAAGAATTCATTTATTTGTCGAGATAACATAGCAGATGGCACATCTAACAAGTTATGTTACCCTTTCTGTTGCACCAGTGTTGAGAATATTTCATGTGAGTATACGCAAAAACCAACAAACTTATTTAATGAGATGATCTCCACAACCATTAAACTCAATAAAAACACAACTTACTTACCTGTTTAATATGTATAAAATGATACTTATTGAAACTCCCTACTTTATGGAGATATTATGGTAGGAAGTTCAAATAAATTAAGTTAGTAGATGCCCATTAGTTTACCTTAAGACTACCATGTGGGCCATGACTGCGTCCTTCCTTGTATCACAATAAGGTTTACATTTTGATCCAGGGACAGGGTATTATTCTGATGGTATCCAATAACGTCAACATGAATTCAAACAGAAGCGAATTAAATGGAGGATAACAATTAGGCATTTAAAGCTAATTAAAAACAAAAGTTGAATCACAAATTCCAAATTATAGAACAAACAATTGATCCCTAAGTATATAAGAAACGCCTTATATAATGCGATTAAACCACAGATCAAATAAAAATTCCAATTGTCATAAAATTTTAGATTTACTTCATTTGAATTTCAACTTGAGGTTGTTAATATGGCCAAACCTCTACAGTAAATGCCCCAGTGCCAATAAGTCCTCAAATTTCACGAAAAGAAAAATGGTCAACACATAATCAAATATAGAAACCAAGAACAAGCTAAATATGTAATTCACATTACATCTCCCAGAATTGCACTCCATTAAGAAAATCAGGGAAAATGAAAACTTTTTTACTACCAAACAATTTAAGTTAATCAAACACATGAACCGATAAGATCTATCACATCGGAAACATAAATAAAACTTATTATCTTTCCTTTCTTTCTTTTTTTTCATCAAACTTATTATAGGTGATAATCAATACAAGTGAGACAAGCATACCAACAAGTTATCTTTGTTTCCATGCGTACTCATTTGTTTTCTTTTCAATCTTATTTTAATCCATCTCTTCAATTACACCAACATGAATTATGATTTATATATTTTTTCGTTAGTGAATATATATGTTCAATAACATGATATATGATATCGATTTTCAACAATTTGTTTAAACCAAATAAGCACATTCGTTTGGAGTGGGTGGGGGAATTGTTAATCAAGTGGAGTATCTGTACTATTTTTAGAAAACACTTTTGTAGAGGGATTCGTTTTGATTGAGAATGAGTGGAAAGAAGGGATATTGATGGTGGTAGAAACATGGTAGGAAGGAATTAAATTGGGGTATAAGCCCTTTACCTGGATTAACTTCAGACCTGCGATCATTAAATCTTCAATTTAATTAGCAAAATAATGCAGAAAGGTGACAAAATTTACATCGTATATGGTTTATAAACCCATAGAGTTAAGAGCTTTAGGGCGCATGCTCTTGAAACAAAGCATATGTGTCGTCAAAAGAAAATGGTTGAACCATGATTCAGCCTCCAATCAAGCGTCAATTACTTGTGTACATGTATTTTAAGCATACAACTCACTGAAGCATGAAGCTTGAATGAGAACAGTGTTGGATATAGTGTCTAAGTCCATAACTATATTTGGTATGTACTTGACCCGACCCGGCATGGTCCGTTTGGGTTGCACTTCACCCGAACAATTTATGGATAATATTTGAGAATAGTACAGGTAATGATTTATTAGTATATTATAAGTTCTAATATATTAATATAAGATTATATTATTTAATTAGTATTGATCTATAATTAATCTAGAATTAATTTAGAGATCAAAGATATTACTAATTAAATATGGGCTTCTATATTTATATAGTGTGGGCTAATGCTTATTTGGAATGGGCTAGGCTTGTATGGGAAAGTCCATGGATACTCCATGGAGCTTTAACCCATGGATCTCATGGAAATGAAGAGACATGGGTATTAGGGTTTACATGGATGTAACCCTAATCCATAACACTATATAAAGGAGGCTTTGGTTCTTGAAATCACACTAGTTGACACTTGTTGAGGTGAGGGCCGATTTCAAGATAGTAGTGACTATTCTCTCAATGTTCCAAGTTTGTGGTGATTTGTGATTTCCATTTGAGGCATCCACACTATTGGTGCTAGGCTCTAAAACTCCAAGGAATCAACTACAACTACAAGGTAAGTGTTTCTACTAGCTTTATTTGATTCAAGTTCCCCATGTCATGCTAGTTAGGATATGAACCTTGGAAAAATAATTATTTGCATGTATCTTAGACAAACATAGATCCAAGGTTTATTAGGGTTGCATGTACACTTAGGAAGTGTTAGAATGGTCAAAACCCATCAGTGGTATCAGAGCCTAGGCTTGTTTGTTTGATACTTGATGCAAAATAGTTGAAAAGGTCGAAAAACTTGTTGTCTGCCTGATGAACTCGCCGAGTCCATGGGGGGACTCGCCGAGTTCAAGTGTATCTTCAACCTACTCGCCGAGTAGGTTCATGCACTCGGCGAGTAGGAGCCACAGAGTGCAGATTTTCGACTTTAGTTGCTGGAAATAGACTAGAAACATTACCCTAAACTGTTTTGGTACTTGAAAACTTGTTTT
This sequence comes from Lactuca sativa, assembly GCF_002870075.4. Taxonomy (NCBI): domain Eukaryota; kingdom Viridiplantae; phylum Streptophyta; class Magnoliopsida; order Asterales; family Asteraceae; genus Lactuca; species Lactuca sativa. The sequence continues at coordinate 128,914,397 of NC_056629.2, forward strand.
AGATGGTGTAATGTTCATGCTAATCCATTTACAACAACAAGATATCAAAATTACAAAGTTTTTAGTGTAGTTTTGATTCATGAAAGTGTTCATGTTCATGTTCTTGATCTTATGATGTTTAGATGATCATAGGAATTATTTGTAACCTATGTTGTAGATTAATTCTTGATCATTATGTGTTTTAATGGAGTCCATAACTTGTCCTCAAGTTATGGAAAACCAAAAGTCACTTGAATTAAAAATCATTAAAAGAACACAAGAGTTAGAAAAATGAAGAGTCTTCGTTTTATTACTCTAATAAACTCATAAGTTACAAGAAGTGAAAAGTTTTGAAAGTTTACAAAACTTGCTTTCAAGTTTTGCAACAAGTAAAGTCATATTAAAAACTTTAGTTCCAAACCTTAGAATTTTAAAAGTTAAAATTCAACCCTTATACTTATATTATTATGATTTAATAAGTATATATATATATATATATATATATATATATATATATATATATATATATATGTATAAGATTAAAGTTGTCTTACTGCTAGTACGCTTCATTCACGAAGTCGGTCTATAAGGTGGGTATAAGGTTGTAGCCTACAAAATGGCAACTTAATCGGTGTCCACTCTCACCCACCGCTTGCTTGACTGGTGGAGGGTCGTTAGCCGAACGGGTAAGACAAGGACTTATAAATTCTCATTAAAAGTATGATGAATATTATAAAGTAACTAAATGTTTTATTAAATTCCCAATCTTAGTTACTTTAGGAAAAATGTGAATAAGGTGCTAATCCATGAAATTACACTTTACACTTTGTTTAAGTCGTTAGTGGAGCGTGTGTGGTTAACCAACAAACTAACTTAGACTTAAAAAGGTAAGTAAATGGTGACTTAATATTTATCATGGTATTGATGGAGCGTGTGTGGTTAACCGGCACATCGATTGAGGGGTAATTTATTAAGGGTATCAAGTAACTTGCATGGTTACTTCACACCTCGTTTTGTGATCCTCGACATCTCAGTCACAAAACTTGGAGGGCACACTCGAGATTGAAACATGCCTTTGAAAATTTCATTGAATCTCAAAAGAATCTAGGAGTTTCTTAGAACCAAATTTAATATTTTAATATTTCGACTTTGGTGGAAATTAGTGAATCATCATTCACCTACCTTTCAAATATGTTATTACTTAGATTACGGCATACCTCTTCTAAGTATAATATATTGTGATTGGATCCTAGCCTCAATACTACATTTGGGTGTTTTATTAAGGACTATCTCTATATCTAAACTAAAACCTTCTTTCTTCTTTTCAGATGTCTACAAACACTACTGCTCCTGGCTCTAATCCCAATGACTCCTTTACCCTTATGAACTTATATGGGAAAGTCACTTTTGATGGATCCAACTTTAATGAATGGATCAGAAACATCAGAATGATTACTCGCTACGAGGACAAGGAATATGTCCTTGATAAGGAACTTAAGGAGATTGATGAGTCAGTTTCTACTCCTCAAGAGATCGCTGAGTTTAGGGCACATGAAAGAGATGCCACCAAAGTGGCATGCATCATGATGGCCACAATGACCGCGGATCTCCAAAAATCCTATGAAGATTTCTACCCCTATGAGATGCACCAAGACTTGATGGAAAGATACCATCAAAGTGCTCGTCAAGAGAGGTATGAAATCATCTCCTCCATGATAACAACTCGCATGAAGGATGGTGAACCCATCACGGGCCACATGCAGAAAATGCAAAGATTTGTGGACCGTTTGCTGAAGCTCAATGTGAACTTCCCCGAGGAGCTAGCAATAGATATCATTTTGCACTCCTTACCTTCATGTTATGATCATTTCCGCATGACATACCACATGAACAAGGAAGAGGTCACACTCAGCAAACTTCAAGGACTCTTAAAGACCACGGAAAGTGGTCTTAAGGGTAAGGCGGTTGTTACTACTTCTACTCCTACAAACTCCGCCCCTATCTTGGCAATCGAGAAAGGACGAGGGAAGAAGAGAAAGTGTTCTTCAAAGGGTACCAAGGTTAGGACCCTTGATGGCTCTTCTTCAAGTGGAACCAAGAAAGGTTTCATCACTCCTTCTTCTGACCCAAAAGAGGCTGAATGCTTCTATTTCCATGAAAAGGCACATTGGAAGCAGAACTGCCCAAAGTACCAGCAAGATGTAAAGGATGGGAAAGTTAAACCCAACCATGCAGGTATTTACACTATCATTTCTAATAACTCACCCCATTCTAAATCTTGGGTCCTTGATACCGGTTGTGGTATTCATATTTGTTGTGACTTGCAGGGACTAAGAAGAAGTGAGAATGTGGAGCAAGGAAGAATAAACCTAATCATGGGGAATAGGAAAGTTACACCTGTCACCAAGATTGGAGTTTATACTTTGTCGCTAAGTAGTGGGTTTAGTTTAGACTTGAATAAATGTTGTGATTCGCCAGAAATGGCAAGAAATATTATTTACTTTCATGCATTGTATAAACAAGGTTTTACCTTTTCATTTAATAATGAAGTTGGTTCTATTTATGTTTTCTTTAATAATGTTCTTTATTTTAAAGCATTACCTTTTGATGGCGTGTATGAAACAGTATCTGTGGTTGATAACTTAGGAAATAATGTGATGTGTATTGATTCTATTAATAATAATAACTTGGATAAAGCATCATTATGGCATTGTCGACTTGGACATATAAGCAAGAAGCACATAGGCCAACTCCAAAAGGATGGAGTCTTGGAATCATTTGACCTAAAGTCAGATGATAGTTGCGAATCGTGCTTACTTGGAAAAATGACAAAGTCACCCTTCACAGGTTCTTGTGAGAGGGGTGAAGGTTTGTTGGACCTAGTACACACGGATGTGTGTGGACCATTCAAATATGCCACAAGGGATGCTAATCGTTATTATTTGACTTTTACTGATGATTACAGTAGATATGGATATGTCTATTTAATCAAGCATAAGTCAGAGACTTTCGAAAGGTTTAAGGAATTTAAACAGGAAGTCGAGAATCAATTGGGCAGGAACATTAAGATGCTTCGATCCGATCGTGGTGGTGAGTATCTTAGTTCAGAGTTCCTCGACTATCTAAGGGAATGTGGGATAGTCTCACAATTGACACCTCCCAGGACACCACAGTTGAATGGTGTAGCTGAGAGGCGTAATCGAACCTTGTTGGATATGGTTCGTTCCATGATGATTCGAGCTTCGCTACCAATCTCATTTTGGGGGTATGCCTTAGAGACTGCCGCCCATATCCTTAATCTAGTCCCTACAAAGAAAGTTGCCAAAACTCCTCACGAGATGTGGACTGGTAAAGTACCCAAACTATACCACATCAAGATTTGGGGTTGCGAAGCTTTTGTGAGGCGCGAGTCTCATGATAAGCTAGAACCCCGAAGCGAGAGGTTTATTTTCATCGGCTACCCACAAAGATCCTTTGGTTACCTCTTTCACAGACCTAGTGATAATGTGGTCTTTGTAGCAAGAAGAGGAGTCTTTTCGTGAGAGAGAATTTATAAGCCAAGGAGACAGTGGGAGGCAAATTGACCTTGAAGAACTTCAAGAGTCAAGTGGTGAAGGAACTTCAAACCCTAGCCCGCAACTTGAGGAGGAAACTCCTGTTGAGCCAATTGACGATTCTGTACCTCTGAGACGTTCCACGAGAGTTAGGAATGCACCTGAGCACTACTATGGTTTTCATATTACTGCGGAAGGTGAGACACTTATTAGTGATGAGACACTAGTAGGTCTGGATGAACCTAACAGTTACGCGGAAGCCATGGCAGGCCCCGAGTCTGCGAAATGGAAAGAGGCTATGGATAGCGAGATACAATCCATGTATGACAATCAAGTTTGGAACTTGGTTGAGAATGTACCAGGTCGTAAGACTGTAGGGTGCAAATGGGTCTTCAAGAAGAAGACTGACATGGATGGTAAAGTACACACTTATAAGGCTAGACTGGTTGCAAAGGGCTTCTCTCAAATTCCTAGAGTGGACTATGATGAGACCTTTTCTCCAGTAGCCAAGATTAAGTCTATTCGGGTTCTGTTAGCCATAGCTGCATTTCATGACTATGAAATATGGCAAATGGATGTCAAAACCGCTTTCCTTAATGGAAAGTTGGCTGAAGATGTTTACATGAGTCAGCCAGAGGGTTTTGTCAGCAACGAGTACCCTAATAGAGTGTGTAAGCTTGAGAAATCCTTTTGTCGATTGAAGCAAGCACCTCACAGATGGAATCTTTGCTTTGATGAAAAGGTCAGGGAATTTGGCTTTTCTAGGAGTGAAGATGAATCTTGTGTTTATGTCAAGGCTAGTGGGAGTATAGTCAGCTTCTTGGTATTGTATGTGGATGACATACTACTCATAGGAAATGACATCCCAACTTTGCAGGAAGTTAAGTCCTGGCTTGGGTAGTGTTTCTCTATGAAGGACCTAGGAGAAGCTGCCTATATTCTAGGGATAAGGATTTTGAGAGACCGGAGTAAAAGACTAATTGGACTTAGTCAAAGTACCTACTTGGAAAAAGTGTTGAAAAGATTCAACATGCATAACTCCAAGAAAGGTGAGTTACCCATTCAGAGTAACGCCAGATTGAATAAGACACAAAGCCCTAGTACTGAGGCTGAGATAGCATAAATGAGTCGACTTCCTTATGCTTCAGCTGTAGGATCGATCATGTATGCTATGACGTGTACTCGACCTAATGTAGCCTTTGCTTTGAGCATGGTTAGCAGGTATCAGGGGAACCCTGACAAGGAACATTGGATTGCGGTAAAGAATATCCTCAAGTACCTACGAAGGACTAAGGACTGGGTCCTTACCTTCGGTGGGAGTGATGCTTGAGAGTTGTAGGGTATAGTGATGCTAGCTTCCAGACTGATAGGGATAATTTCCGCTCTCAGTCGGGCTGGGTCTCTACCTTAAACGGAGGAGTAATCACTTGGAAGAGTTCCAAGCAGGAGACAGTGGCTGATTCCACTTGTGAATCAGAGTATATAACAGCAAGTGAGGCAGCAAAGGAGGCTATATGGCTAAAGAACTTCATCGGAGACCTTGGAGTTGTACCAGCTATAAAAGAGCCAATGGAGATTTTCTGTGACAGCAATAGTGCGGTTGCCTTAGCCAAGGAACCAAGAGATCATGGGAGATCCAGACACATTGACAGATAATATCACTTCATCAGACATCGAATAGAAGAAGGAATTCTCGTGGCTAAGAGGGTATCATCGGATGAGAACCCAGCAGATCCCCTCATGAAGGGACTGAGTAGGGTTAAGCATCTCCAGCATGCTCGGAGCATAGGGCTGAAGGATGATATGAGTTTTAGTAGTTAGATAAATTATGAAATTTGTAAAGTGTAATTGACATTAGATGATGAATAAAAAGTGTTTTATTTATGAGTAAAGTGTTGCTATCTCTTGTTAATCATTTACTATATTTCTTTTGCATGTTTTGACTTCCAGAATAAGTATGTTTGGTAGATCATATTATTCAAACCTCCACAGTCGGTCATATGTCAGAAGTAGGTATGAATCAAGACTGTCATGATTGGTTGCAGAGGTCTAAGGTGTTGGACATGGCTACAACAATCATGAGTGCTCATAAGTTCTGAGCATTGGACTCAACCCACGCTTACTGGAATCACTTCATGGAATTTTATCTCGAGTGATCGTGAGACGGTAATATCATATAAGTCTTCAAGCCTAGAGATATGATTTGTTACTTACGAGTTGATTATGCATTGATTGTACGAAAACACATTGGTAACTCGATGTTATAAAACGTGCCTTTGTGTATAATTCAATGAATGGTAGAACAAGCATATGAGTCGAAGTTTATCTGTTCCTTCTTGGAGTAGAAGTTGATATTTGGGCCCCTCGATGATTGTGTTTTGACCTATGTATCGGGCCCGGTCAGAACTAAGTTGATGTGTTCAATTAAGTTCTTTGTGAAACAAATCGGAAATCGGGAAACAAACTGCTGGACAATAAGTAAGACATTGTTCCATGTATTTGTCTAGCTGGTATCTAGAACAGAGGATTATATGATCACTTATCTAAATGGCGCGTTCTAGTTCAACAGAGTTTAAATAGCTATCATTGCTGATCGGTTCCTGAAGTCATACTTGCAACTATAGTTATTCGACTTATCCAAGTGGGAGACTGTTGGATATAGTGTCTAAGTCCATAACTATATTTGGTAAGTACTTGACCCGACCCGGCATGGTCCATTTTGGTTGCACTTCACCCGAACAATTTATGGATAATATTTGAGAATAGTACAGGTTATGATTTATTAATATATTATAAGTTATAATATATTAATATAAGATCATATTATTTAATTAGTATTGATCTATAATTAATCTAGGATTAATTTAGAGATCAAAGATATTACTAATTAAATATTGGCTTCTATATTTATATAGTGTGGGCTAATGCTTATTTGGAATGGGCTAGGCTTGTATGGGAAAGTCCATGGATACTCCATGGAGCTTTAGCCCATGGATCTCATGGAAATGAAGAGACATGGGTATTAGGGTTTACATGGATTTAACCCTAATCCATAACACTATATAAAGGAGGCTTTGGTTCTTGAAATCACACTAGTTGACACTTGTTGAGGTGAGGGCCGATTTCAAGATAGTAGTGACTATTCTCTCAAAGTTCCAAGTTTGTGGTGATTTGTGATTTCCATTTGAGGCATCCACACTATTGGTGCTAGGCTCTAAAACTCCAAGGAATCAACTACAATTACAAGGTAAGTGTTTCTACTAGCTTTATTTGATTCAAGTTCCCCATGCCATGCTAGTTAGGATATGAACCTTGGAAAAATAATTAGTTGCATGTATCTTAGACAAACATAGATCCAAGGTTTATTAGGGTTGCATGTACACTTAGGAAGTGTTAGAATGCTCAAAACCCATCAAACAGGATGCCAGCTGCCCCGAAATCAGGTCAAAGAAAGGAGGGAACAACGACTTCTAATTGGAGATGTAAATCACAAATCCATTTCGAGCTTCAAGATATATGCAGATGAAAGGCTTTTATTTAAAGCTCCACAATTGATTTAGGGCTTCAGAAATAAATTCAGTCTCCAGCGTTCACAGTGAGCATGAAAATTAATCAATAGAAAACCTAAGTTTTGGAAATTGTAAATAAAAGATATGAAATAATACATACCTTAAATACGTAATAAAGATGGAGTCGGAGTCGGAAAAAGGTTTGAAATTGAGTAAAGAGGAGGTGGAAGAAGGAGAACGGTAAGGGGAAGAGATGGAGGAAATGTGGAGGGTAAAATAGAGGGTGCTGGCTTTAATAGGAAGCAGGTGGCAAGTAGCTTTGGAGGAAACGCCACCGACAAGAGAGATAAACTCAGAAGTCTTCTGCTCAGCGTGAGGTCAGGATAACCGGAGAAGGAAGCACGCAGGGAAGGAGCTTCCCACCGTATATGTTAAGAATCGCCACCCAGCCTTATTGAGAAATCAACACGTTTTTTGACTTGGCGCCTGAAACCAAGCAAGAGCTGGCGAGCAGCTTTGGAGGAAATTTTGGGAAGGAAGAAAACCCAACAGTGAAGTATGAGGCCAGGAAAGATGATGGTGAGGCGGTGGTATGTAGACACCAGCATGAGAAAAGTATGATGAAGATGACGATGACGCGGTGATGAGCAGTTGCAAATGGCCGCATACGTTAAAAATGGCCTCCAAGCTTTTTGATTGGAGGACGAAAGCGGCACATTGACGTGGACATGAACGCAACTCTTGAACATATAGGTAATTAATCAAAAAACCAATTAACCAATCCAAAGCGTCGAAATTTAAAGCGATCAACGAAAAAAGAAAGAGTTGTAGACTTTTACAATGAACGCACATGCACTGGATTATAACAAAACTCACTTTCTTTTTTTCATTTAAATTTTTTTTAGATCATGTTTTTTATCGAGAAAAAACTGAATATATCGTTTTTCACGACTTTTCATCATCTTTCCATAGAAATTCATGATGATATATAAAAAACAAACTTTTTTTTCTCGAAAAAAACTCACTTAATTTTCTTTTTTGAAAAGTTATGGTCTACTTTTTTATAGATAAAAAATTAAAAAATATATCAAAATTCATATTTTTTCATACTTTTAAACATATTCATGTTAAAAAAATGATATTTCAGTTCAGATTCACATTGTGAACATATTCAGATTCATATTACGAACCTGTTCAGATTCACATTATGAACCATTTCAGATTCACAATATACATAATAGTAAGTCAGATTCACAATGACAATCTGAGCTGATCGAACTTTTTCACATTGTGAATGTTCAAAATTAAAATATTTACCATTTACATTCAAAGTGTGAATCTACACTGATCGAGGTTTTTTTTAGTCGTGTTGATGTTTATTAATAGAGTACAAAAAATTAATTTTTTTGGTATAACTAGTTTTTTTGATAAAAATAAACTTAAATATTGAAAAAACTAAAAAAATGAAGTGGGTTTTTTTTTTAAAACAAAAGTTTTTTTTTATATATCATCATGGATCTCTATAGAAAGATGACGAAAAATCGAGAACAGCGCTATATATTCATTTTTTTCGATAAAAAATGTGGCTTAAAAAAATTTTAAACGTAAAAAATAAGTGGCTTTTTTTGTAAGGAAGTGGATTTTTAGGTATAATCTGGTGTGTGTACATCCAATATACAAGTGTACATCTATTTCCATGGCCGTTGATCATTATAATTTTCGACGCTTACGATTGGTTCCTTGGTTCCTTGTTAATTATGGTTCTCTATCGAACCTCACCCTATATATATATATATATATATATATATATATATATATATATATATATATATATATATATATATACATAGAGAGAGAGAGAGAGCTAAGGTCAAATTTGGATTCACATCTATTATGCGGACGTGCGGACAGTGTTATTATATGATAATGACAAAGAAAATATGTTGTTTGATAATACTAATACGTTCAATATTACATAAATATTATCATTATCATACATTCTTACTAATTAAATCGTCGATAAGGTTATTATATACTTTTTATTATTATTCTCATTCTGTCAGAATATTATCAGAATGTTTATTGAGTCGTATTATGTCAGAATGAAAATCAGTGAAAGATGATGTGTGAGAACAAAAATGAATAAGAGTTAGTGACAATGCATGAAAATGACGATATTTTTGAAAGGTTGAATGTATTCGCATTACTAAGCAACTTATTCTCTTAGTAATTTTCATAGAATAACACTGTCTGTACGTGCGCACAATAATTGTTCATCCACATTAAAAGCTAGCCCTATATATATATATATATATATATATATATATATATATATATATATATATATATATATATATATATATATATATATATATATATATATATATATTAGGTGTTCTTTGTTTTTTCTGAGCTAAATGTCTGCAATTTGCGGACCACATCTATAAACTTCTGCTGTAGAAGAGGTGGACCAAACGTCTGCAGTCTAAAAAAAGAAGATTGTTTGTTTTTTTAACATCTGCAGACTACCAAAATAAACTAAAATCTGAATAAACTAATTTTTTTTAAACTACAAATTGATTATTTAATATATTTATGACTTTGATGTAAATAATTAACAAATTCAAATCAACTTTTGTGTATTATTGTATAAAACGTGAAAATAAAAATGGTACAAATTAACGTATATATTTGATAAAACACAACAATTTTGGTCACAAAGCTATATCTAAACATTGTAATTAGGAATCAAAGAATTATATATATATACATGAATGGAAATAAATTTCGATTTTTTCAATTAAATCAATTAAAAACCTGACATAAATATTTTTTTCTAAGAAGTTGACGATACTTTATTAAATAATGTTTTATAAATTTTGGCACAAAAAATATAAGAATATATTATTTTTTTTCATAATTATATAAACAATTTCAACGACCATTATTGTAATAAACTTTTATTCATAAATTTGTCAAAAATATTATGTTTGTATGGTCAAACCTTTTTTTAAGTATTGTAATGTTTTTTCAAATTGTTTATCACTAATAAATTTGGCATAAATATAAATTCGAAAAAACTATATATATATATATATATATATATATATATATATATATATATATATATATATATATATATATATATATATATATATATATGTATATGTTTTTTTTAGGCTAGAAGATGTTAGAAGACTTTGATCCACATCTGCGCCAAGAAGAGGGCGCGCAAGCAGTTTTGGGTTTGCAGTCTTCAAAAAAACAAACCGTCTGTGAAGGCTTATGTTTGCGCGTGGTCTACTCCGCGCAAACAGAAGAGACCAGGAAGATCTGCAGACAAAAAACAGACAGTACCTTAATGTAGGGAGGAAAACGATAATTATATATACATTAATATCAAGAAAATTCACGAAGAATAGATCTTTTTTGTAACAAAGTGTATTTGTGTTTACCAATGATATTTTTTTTTGACAAACTATATTTTTGATAAATTTTAAATGTTCTTTTTGTATTATTGACGTACGAACATATTGTGTTGTAAGATGGATTTTTTTGTATACATGGTATTTAATTTTCTACCATGAGACATTTATTAAATGTGATTACATTTGAACATCATTAAATTTAGAAAAAATATGTGTGTAGAAACACGTTAAACTCATGACATACGAATTGTCTATCCTAAATGTGTGCGGTATAACATGTCGTTTGTTTAGAAAAATGGTCAAAAATTACCACATACAAAGTGCTGGTAATAGATTGTTAGTCTTAAATGTTTGTCATAAATTTGTGTCACACAAATTTTTATTGTCTTTCATTTATGATAATATTTTTAACATATGCGTTTGTCTAATGTATACCTTCTCAGAAAGGAAGTTCGTAATGATCGGCATGGAAACCTAAACTCAATAGTCAACATGAATGTTGTGATTTTGCCAGGCTTACTAGACACATAAAGTTCGGTTTGAAGCGGGATAAAAAAGATAAGCGGAGATCTAACACTACAAGAAGTCTGGATATTAGCGGCGACGCCTGTCGTCGCTAATGGTTGAGGTTGTCGCCACTAATACCTTTAGCGGCGACATGTCGCTGCAGATGCGTCGCCAATAATGGTTCGACGCTAATACACATGCAGACGCCGCTAAAGGTTATATGTCGCTGTTATTGCTGTCGTCGCCGCTAATATCCAGCTGTCGCCGCTAATAGTGTGTCGCTGCTAATACGCAGTTGTCGCCACAAAAGACGTCGTTGCCGCAAAAACTGTTTTGTTTTTGTTTTTTTTTTTGCTTATTTAACATTAAATTTATAAAAAAACAATATAACATTTATAAAATCTGATAACTTTTTATAGAAATATTAATCCATACACAAACAATCCAATATATTAATCCGTACCACCTAATTAAAGTATTCTTCCAAATTACAAAACATTTTCATAAAATCCTAACATAACTACTTGTCATCATCATTTCCTCCATCATTTGGTGGCGGTAATGAGCGATACCACTTTTCCAATGCTGCAGAACAAGTCGGGTCCTGTAGTATTGTTTGCAGCATTTCCAAATACAATGAAAACAAAATATATTACCAACATATCATAATAACATTATAATTTCCAAAAAATTATACCATTCTACAAAATATCAACACATCAACATATCAAATACACTTAAACATACATCTACTTTTCATTATAACATTGTACTTTCAAAAAATTACCAAATTACAAAATATCAACATATGAAAGCATAACCAACATATCATTATAGCACTCTAGTTTCCAAAAATTACCAAACTACAAAATATCAACATATCAAACCATAATCAACATATCATTATAGCATTCTACTTTCCATTATAGCATTTATTTTTCAAAAATTACCAAACTACAAAATATCAACATATCAAATCATAACCAACTTATCATTATAGAATTCTACTTTCCATTATAGCATTGTATTTTCCATTATATCATTATACTTTTCAACTTAAACTAACAATTACTTATGATTGCGGTTGTTCTTGTGTCACTCGTTGTTCCTGATCGTACATGGACACAACGGTTGGGGGTTTACGCCCAATGCCTCTGATATGTCCGCGTCGAACATCCAATATTCTTTCAAAACAATTTTTTTATATCGGTGGGTGTTAGACCGTAAGCTTCAGAAGTAGCTTGGGTGCGTTGATTGATCTCCTGGAGTAAAGCATTCTGTATTTTCAAAAAATAATAAAAATCATAAAAAAAAAATAGATTACTAAATACCCTTAACGATATAAACACTTATATGAAAATATAAATTAACCACTTATGTATTGTTGTTCGACTGCAGGGCTATAAAATACCCCTTGTCGATTGGAATTAGCCTGATGAAAAACTTCAATTCGACTGATATCCTATTTAGCATTAAAAATTAGTTTACTTATACTTTAAATAAATATTTAAATATATCATAACTTACTTCTTTGAAACATGCATTGTTGTATGAGCTCGACCCCTCTCTGTTTACAACTACTTGTTTTGCACGCGATTCTGTGTTTGACGTCGAACGCCTTAAAAATTCTGGCGTTTGAAAATGTTCGACTGCCTTCGCCCAATTTTCACGTGACATACCATCCCGGGGGGGGGGGGGGGGGGGAGGGGTTAATGCAGCTGGGATATCTGTAGCCCCCCCCCCCCCCCCCGACTTCCTTAAAATAAGAATGAGCTTTACTTTTTCGGCCTCAATAATCTTTTGCAAGTGTCGAATCAATGCTCCACAACAATTGAGCACGCTCCAGATCTATGTTAACCTTATCCAAATCAAATTTACTCTGCAAAATACAAAAAAATTAGTTAATTAAATAACAATCACAACTAAACTTAAAATTGTATTCAAGTTACCTTTAGATGCACAACTGTTGCATTCCTTAAGGCGGGGGAAACATTGTCCCAACCAGATACGTTCAACGGGACGTTGTTCCACAAATACCTCCCAATTTCATATGTGAACCAATTATCATGCTTCCCGACAGGGGAATATGTGATCTCCCTATTGAAATCCAAATCCACGAGCTTTTCCTTGTTTGCCAGTATCAACTTTCCCAGCTCGATATTTTTTGACATGCCCCTTCTTTTTTTTTGGAGGCTCGGCTAAAGAAATACAATTAAAAATATTAGTCACGATAACTTATTATAAAACAATAAAAATAGTTAATAAATATATCATAATAAAACTCACCATCCTGTTTGTGCTGACCATGACCAAAACCTACTGGAGGTGGTGGATCCCCGGCTCCATCACCTCCATGTCCAAGCCCCATAACATCGGCCATCATGGCCAAGAGTATCGCCCAAGTAAACTTCATCTATAGCCTGTAAATTACAAGATGTACAATATAGAAATATAATATGAAAAAAAAGTTAGTTACTCTACGAAATTGTAAGATATACAATATAGACAAACAACATAAATAAAAGTTAGACGAATAATATGAATTAAAGGTACATTTCAAATAAAGTTTCTATTACAAAAAAACATTTGATTTTCTTAATCAGAATCTTCACCATATAGTTCAATGTCTTCTTCATCAGTATCATAATCAGAATTCATCAGAAACATTATCGATTCTACCCGTTGGGGGAGGTACTTCAGTTTCGTCTTCATCGTCATAATCAGCATTGTTTTGAGCTACATCAACATTGTTTTGAAAGTCTTGTGAGAAGTCGATAAAAAGTCTAGCTCTAGATGAAGAGTTGTTTTGAACTATGTCAACATTTTCGGCATCCACATTGTCGACATCTTGGACAGAGTCACTGTAAGCATTTTGGAAACGAGCATTGTCGAATGGTAGATCCCAAATATTTCGATGATTAACATGCTCAACGACAAAACGAGGGTTGTTGTTTTGGTTTCTTTGATGATTAACAGGCTCGTGGATGTAGAACACTTGTTTGGCTTGCGAAGCATATATGAGTTGATCATCTTGGTGCGCTTCTTTTTCTGTGTTGATACTTATGAAATTATCATAAGGAATATCTCCCGTATCGAACCACTTGCACTGAAATATTACAGTCAAATAATCATATGTTTGGCCATAACTACATAGCTTTCATCATGAAGAATGTGTTTGTCGTTACGTCTTTAATAATTACGCCTGATTGCCACAAAAACTTAAGCTCTTACACTAACAGCCTAAGGAAAACATCTATGTCCTTTCCAGGCGCTTTAGGGTCGGGAATCAACAAGGCCAACATGAATGATGACTCTTTCATACAAATCCATGGTGGCAAATTATATGTGGTGAGTACAACTGGCCACGTACTATGCAGATTACACATGTTACCAAATGGATTAAGGCCATCAGCTGCCAGCCCTAGACGTACGTTGCGAGGTTCACTCGACAAGTCAGGGTAATCTACATCAAATTTTTGCTAAGAGTCTCCATCAACGGGATGACGCATCACAACATCTTCTGATCTCCCAGTACTATGCCATATCATATTTTTGGAAGTGTATCGTGAACAATACAAACGACGTAGTCTAGTGGCCACTGGAAAGTACTGTAACACCTTATGAGCCACTTTCTTACCCTTGGTTTTTTTATCAATCCACCGATTCTCTTTACAAACGGGACAAACTTGCAATGACTTGTGTTCCTTCCAGAACAGAAAACAATCATTTTTTCACACATGTATTGAATCGTACCCCAAACCTAACTTCTTCAGTTTCTTTTTTGCTAAATAATATGAACGGGGAACCTTGTTGTTTGGTGGAAATGCCGAATGAAACAACTCAAGGAGTTGATCAAATGAACTATCAGTCGTTGTTGACCTTGATATTCATCAACTTTGCTAAAAAATCAAGGAAAGAAAACGTACAACCAGGATAAAACTTGGTTTCGACTGCCTCTAACAACTCTTCAAAATCATCATCGACACCACTACCCCCTGTATTCGAGGTTCCTTCATCGAGGTTTGTATCAGTTTCTCTCGACTCCCACATAACATCATCAATAACATCAACCATCTCGTTACTTGGTGATACGACATCTACAATAGGGGGAATTAAAGGCTCATCGTGATATATCCACGTTTTCTATGATTTACTAAAACCAAATATACAAACATGACATCTCACTGCTTTTGGATTCATGAAGTAACGATTATCACATTTCTCACACGGACATCTGGTTTTACCTTTACAATCTAGGTGTAACATTGATCTCTCGACAAAAGTGTCGAGTCCTAGCTGGAACTTGGGAGATTGACGATGTGGATTAGTAGTCCAGCTTTTATCAATAGACATGATGCAACTGAAACATAATTTAGTGCTTAAGGTTTACTCTACGGGAAACAAAAATCAAGTAGAGTATTCATAAAGTTGATGATTCAAAAAGTATCCCAACACAGGAACACATGAAGAACTAATCAGAGTAGAGTATTCATAAAGTGTTTAAGGTTTTCTAATTAATTTAATATTTTCTTTTTTGTTATTAGTTTAATTTTTTAAACTAATTTTATTTTATTTTAATATTAACATTAACTTGATTTTAAAACTACTTTAAGTTGATTTTACAATTAATTTATTATATTTTTAATGTTTTTTTTAAATTAACTTAATTTTATTCTATAATTAAATTAAAATTCTAGAAGTACGTCGCTATTAATAACCTAATTAAAGCTAAAGTTGTAATGACCAACACTAAGTGACTAAAAGTATGTTGCTATTAAGTTGGTTTTATAATTGATTTAATTTGATTTTATAAAGGTAACTTAATTTGATTCTAAAGGTAACATAATTTTATTTTCTAATTAGTTTAATATTTTCTTTTTTGTTATTAGTTTAATTTATTAAAATAATTTTATGTTATTTTAATATTAACATTAACTTGATTTTAAAACTACTACAAGTTGATTTTACAATTAATTTATTATTTTTTTTAATGTTTTTTTTTAAATTAATATGACTTTATTCTATAATTAAATTAAAATTACTAGAAGTACATTGTTATTAATAACCTAATTAAAGCTAAAGTTGTAATGACCAACATTAAGTCACTAAAAGTATGTTACTATTAAGTTGGTTTTATAATTGATTTAGTTTGATTTTATAAAGGTAACTTAATTTGATTCTAAAGGTAAATTAATTTGATTTTCTAATTAATTTAATATTTTCTTTTTTGTTATTAGTTTAACTTTTTAAACTTTTTTTTTTATTTTAATATTAACATTAACTTGATTTTAAAACTAATTTAATTTGATTTTACAATTAATTTATAATTTTTATATTCATTTTTTTAAAATTAATTTAATTTTATTGTATAATTAAATTAAAATTTCTAGAAGTACATTGCTATTAATAATCCAATTAAAGCTAAAGTTGTAATGACCAACATTAAGTCACTAACAACATTAAGCACTTTGAAACCATATACAATACATTAAGTAAGTTGCTATTAATAACCTAATTAAGCCAAATACATACATCCAAAACAATAATATGATAAAGATTTATCAAAAGCATTTTCTTAGAAATGTATTTCATTAAAAGACTCGGGATGTCATGTTCGATACAGTACATAAGTATAAACAATACAATATAAGCCTTACTACATTATTTCATATCTACATGCCTATATCCGTAATCCCTCATCTTAACACATCACAACTATGCTCGAGTGCTACTACCTGTAATACATAAAACTGAGTGGGTCTGGCTTGGGAGCCTGGTGAGCACATAGGGTTTTCAACCCATAATAAATAGTTTATTAATTTCATCAACCAACAATAACTCGATTACCCGTTCCCGTTATCCTCACATTACGTCCCTAAACACCTATCATAAGGGATCTAGCCTAAGGATCATCATCGGGATGGACACTACTGATAAGGGGGTTCCTCAGCAATAAATTTACTAAAGGCAACCATGTGGGGGATGGAGTACACCGGTGAACACATCGTTCACAATACCTACAGGTTGCGAGCCTGCCAACGTTCCACTGGACTATCTAGAAGAGTCTGTGGTTGTCATCTATACTCCGTTAGATGACTGGATCAACAACAACAACATCGAGGTCTCTCATCATTTTATCACACATCGTCTTATTACATCTACCCATGTTTTACCCCAACATTATTGTAGATATAAAATACATATACAATTTAAATCATTTAAAACTTGTATAAAAACATTCATCTAACATAGATAGCAAATATACAGATAATATGCACACATATCACGTAATATATAAAATACTTCATATCTATGTGTAAGATGAAAGTAACTATGCACTCACTTTAGTAGCGGGAGTAGATAGAATCTAAAAACGGTCAACGGCTCATGATCGTCGGGCTCGGGATGCGGAATGGCTTCAAAAAACTAGAGAGGGAAGGAAGATTTAGTGTAAGAAGTGAATGAGGTTGCTATTTATAGGCTGATTTCGGCCCATTCACATCGTGAGAATTCATTGCTCACATTGTGAGGCATGGATGAATCGCCTCGTAGCTTCGACATCTGCGTTCTAGGCTTGAATAGTGTCTGTTTGACTCCTCACGTCGTGAGAATTCATTACTCACGTCGTGAGCTTTTGAGTTATCGTTCCCGTAGACTTCTAGCTTCGAAATGTGACTTTTTTGACTCCTCACGTTGTGAGAAAAGAGGCTCACGTCATGAGTCCAGTCAAATTAGGGTTTCTAACACGTGTCATGCTCTTAGACAGCTGTATCTTCGGAAGGTCATAACGTTTGCATACGAACTCCGTTTTTGACGTTCTTTATATCTACGCGTAGGTGGAGACATAGTCTACAACTTTCATTTAGACTCCTAAGGAAAAAAAGTAGTTTATCATAAACTAACTTTTTACGTTTCCCAGTGTCGTGCTGGTTTTGACGCGAAACTTCGACAAGTCATATCTTCTTCGTTATAACTCAGATTTCGACGTTCTTTATATCTACGGAATCCTTGTCCCGACCATTACAACTTTCTTCATAGATATTGGACCTATCTATTATTTTATTTTTGACGCTTATTTTTATTCTTAACTTATTATATCTTATAATTAAATATAAGGCACATAAAATCACATAATATTCAAATAATTCCTATTTATTATTTCAAAGTAGGTTATAAGTGTTGACCCTAACTATTACACCATTAAATTAATGCTTAACTTAGAAACACGGACGTAACATCGTGTCCTTTCACCAACATACGTCTAGTTCTGATATAAAGAAATCTTTCGGAAAGAATGGAAAAACATCTAAGAGAAAGAGACAAATGCACTTGACAAATTCTTGAAATCTGGAAACAGTATTATCACATTTTCTTACGATTCTAAGCTTCGAGACACTAATGGAATTGAGCTCTCGTTACTTGCGCTTCAGATCTTCAATGAATGAGAGAAGCTTCTCAAAATGATTCTGACCACAACCTTTGTGGGTTTAACCGGTGATGTGAAGTTTGACGAGGACAAGAACATGATTCATCCGACATATGACATCGTGAACATCGTCGGGGCCGGTGGAGATTGATCCATTCTTCTAATGATGATAATAAGAATTTATTAAGTTAAAGGAAAATAAAATATATTATTTAAAAGGCAAAATTGTGCTGAAACATGCTATAATAGGCGAAAATGACACTCATAACTTTGTTCTCTTATAAAGCAACCAAATAAAATTATTAGGGCCAAACCCTAGAAACTTGGGCAATTGTGTCATTTACCCCATTTTTTTTTCTCAATTCAGATAAAAGGCCTTTCTATAGTAAGAAGATTAGGCGACGTCATATAACCATATGTGTATAAGAGTGTCGTATTCAGGTAAGATTCATGGATGTTTGTTTTTTGATACACAGAAGACACATGCATTGAATTTCAGTATCTATTAAATATGAGTAAATCGAATTGAATTTCAACATAACGACAACTTAATAATGTTATAACCATGGCATGGGAAGCGGACCAAGATCTAACACCTTGTGATGATGTACTAATTAGATAATCCTGCTGAGAATGTTACTCCAGTCCCCGGTAACCAGGATAACCCGTCAATAAAACGCCGCACTGTGAAATAATTAGCCGTTGATGCATCCATAGCCATGTGGTAGCCAGGCCACCGAACACGTCCTGACATTGATGCCCCAGGACCATAATTCTTGTACTCCCCGTACCATAATGTGCTCAACGCAAAGTTTCCGTACCATTCAAGCCACCCTCGTGGCTGGACCATTGAAGTCATGTAGGTATTCATGAACACGGTTCTAGAGTATTCTTTCCATGGCCTTCCCAAATAAGTAGGTTTTGTGGCATAAACATAACTATCTTGGATTGAAAACCCTGTATTCTGATTAGGGTTCTTACGGCCTTGAGCTGTGATGGTCACCTTTTGCAGTGGCAGAGGCTCCCTCGTGTAAATTTTACAGTTTTGGAGAACTGCTGCGCCGTTTCCAAAGATGAAGTCTATGGTGCCGGAGATGGTGCATTCACGGTAGAATTGACGTAGAGAATGAGCGTAGAGGGTGTCCTGGTAGCCTTCCATGCTGCACCGATAGAATGCAGATTGATCGGAATCCACGCGCAACGCAACACCCTGGTGGTTTTGAGGGCCCGCTGTGTTGCGAAATGTGATGTCCCTTGCTATAAACCCCCTACCAGAGACCGCTTAAAAACATAACAAAGAAAGAAGTAATTAATATAGTTGGAGATTATAAAAGAAAGTTTTCATGAGGTGTGTGTCTTGCTTGTTTAAATTGCAATAGATTAATCCTTAACATACATGCACTAACCTCAGTAGGTACGTGAGCCCTACATATATGATAGTTGCATGCATTATCACTATCTGGGGTCCAGAAAATGATATATCCATATTTGAAAAGAATGTTCATAATAACCATGCAACTATATAATTAAATATTTTAAGATATATATATATATATATATAATATATATATATATATATATATATATATATATATATATATATATATATATATGTATGTATTAAAAAAAAGCCTAAAACAAAAAAACTTACGTAAAGGAATTGAAATATGTCCACATGATTAAGCAATTTGTCATAGCTTTTAAGTCGTGGAACCCTAATTACCTATTCATCTATATATCTAGGTGTAGGTATGAAAATGTAATTATAAATTTATACACTTTTAAATATTTGAATGTCAAATGGTCGCAGAAAATCGATATACGTGTTGGATCTACAATGAGGAACTAAAAAGAAAAAATTTGGGTCACAGAGTTTCTTACCAACCGTGGCCGTTCGAAACGTAGTCCATCCTTGCATGAAATTCCGATCTCCAGTTACCACGGTGGCACCAATGCCATCCCCTATCAGCATTATATTGGTTTTCTTCTTCTTCATGTCAATATTCTCCTTATAAATTCCTCTCTTTGCGTATATAACATATCTCCTGTTACTATAGTTGGGAGCATCATTGATTGCTTCAGAGATTGAACGATATCGTCCAGAACCATCCAATGCAACCACGACATCTACATGCATCCCGTGTGGACTTCCAAGCATCAGATTCTTGTCGCCCTCAGTCATCCATTTTGGAAAGAAGGTATTGGTTGTATCATCATAATTTCTAGGTGGTTTGAAAGGTAGGGTATGTAGCTGAGTGTATAAAGCCAATACATTACTAATGAGTTGCGTGACTTGTGTTAAGCTTCCTCTTATAAAGCTCTCAAGGTGCCTATCTGTGCCTTCAAATCCTTCAAGGCAAGTATCTTGATTGCTTAACGCTGCACTTAGCCATGATTTTAGGTTCCCTTGGGAATGAGGGTTCTGGGACCCAGCTCGGATCTCCTTCATCTCGGTTAACGACCATGCAAGTTCAGAAACCGAGAAGTCAAGTAGTTCCTTGCAGTCCTCAATCGCCATTTGCTCGCGTGAACTTGATGATAACGACGTGAACTTGGTGAAGCTCTGCATGGCAATGTGTGTCTCTTTCATTGTCGCCTTTAGGGCGGCTGTTAGGATGGAGTCAGGCTTGTGGTTTTTTGGACGATCTTCATTAAGAAACGATTTCACATTGGTTAGACATGTTCTTTCATCTTTTATATTGCTACAAGCTTGAAGAATCAATGGATTCTCCATGGTTTGTTCTTCATGGGATAGGGTTTGAGAGGATACAAGGATGAATAAGGGTAAGTAAATGAGAGAAAAAACCGCAAAACTTGGGAATGCCATGGCGACAGATTAGTTGAATGTTACCATCGAAAAATTAGACTGATTTATATTATGACCACATAGGAATTGTACAAGGGAATGTTTGTAGATGAAGAAAAGGTTAACCTAGAAATAGAAATGTATTCTTTCGGAGTTATGCTTTAAGGTAGAGTAACGTGCTAATATTCTTGGGTACGTTCCAAGGCAGAACTTATTTGCCCAAACCTTTCGAAAAGTGCTGCTTCTTCACTATATATACCTTTCACATTATATTTTATAAATTTAATCAAAGCGCGTGCATAAGTTATATAATTATTGACTTATTATAGGTCAAAATTGCTTCTTTTTCTTTATGCATTATGCATGCTAGATTTTTTTAATAGTATAAATTTTTGTTGAAAAAAGTAACGAGAAGCTAGATATTAACACGTCAATACATTTTAACCTTGGGCTATTACGCCATCTATCCCAATCAATATAACACATTCTTGTAGCTCTATTTTTCAACCGGTTAAACGTCATGATCTTAGGTATAATTTGCAGCCAAATCATTACTAGTCTTTCTATTTCCCTTAACGACACGCTCCTTTCTTTGATTATAGATAACTACAAATAAATTAAATAGAAATAATGACACTAAAACTTTAAAAAGTGTTACTAAAGACTTCTTCGGGCAATCAGGGCAACACAAAAAAATGTAACTACAAAAGTTCTCACTAATGACTACTTTTAATACACTTTTGGATGTGTTGCTGCATCCTTTTGGTTTTTAGTAAAAAAAAAATATGTCACTATTGGACTTTAGATTTTTGTGGCATTTTTTTTATGCATGCCAACGAAAACAATTGCTAAAATATAAACATTTTTTTTTAGTTTTTAGGGCATTTTTCATACCAAAGGAAGATTCCCGCTTTGCAGGATTGGATACTTTGCGGGATTGGATATGTCATAGGAATAAACAAAAGCAGAACATTTTGTCTTATCTTGTAGTCACTCGTTTTTTTACCTATACAAATTATACCGGTGAAATTTAAGAAACAAAGCATGATCTAACTATAAGTATAGTTGTTCCAAACCCAATGGTAAATCGGGAATAATTTTGGGTTGTATTTGATTAATATACAAATCTTATCTAAATGGATGACAACCGCAGAGCAGCATAATGATGGTCTCCACCAAGCATTTACACAACTTTGTATTGATTTCCATACTCGTATTTTTAGTAACTGCCATGATAGGAACCTAGAAGAAAAGCCAAAGAATTGTTTAGTTTTTCATGATTATCAAAATGTAAAAGATAGAATGTATCTCGCGAATTTTATTTGTATCAATGAAACTATCCAACATTAAATAGTCTAAGTTTTCAGAATCAACAATCGCTTCCTCCAAAGGTTTTCGCTGAAATAAAATGTGAAAATTAGACCAGTCTTGGCCCATTTACAAAAAAACGGGTCAATTATGGTTCAAATGGGTCAAATGAGAGAATACAGATTAAAAAGATTACCTTTGATTTGCAAAGGTTAGGAGCACTTTTCAGTATACTCCAATTGCATGGAATATTTCAGCATCATCAAATTTTCCCTCATCATTACTATGCTATTAAAGGAAATACATAATAATAATAATAATAATAATAATAATAATAATAATAATAATAATTATTATTATTATTATTATTATTATTATTATTATTATTATTATTATCTCTTTTTCATTAGAAAATCGTGATTTAACATGTTTAAAAAATGAATAACAGTTAAATGAGTCATTGAAAATATTGCATTGAAGAAAACAAAAAGAAATAATGTAAGCTTATTTATTATGTTTACATTTTCAACCTTCTCTGAGACCAATATTTTATCAATTTTCCTTATTTGATGTTGTATTTCCATTCTAATCAATAATAGAAAAGTAAATGTTAGCTTTTAATCAATGAGAAACTATATATAGAATAATTATTTAAAAAAACAAAGTTAATTTTAGTAAAAGGACCACTGAAATCAATCACTTCTTTGATGTGGCTGCAACTGTTTCATAAAGGGACAGACTTGGTGGGCATGATGAATTCTCAAATATTTGAATACTATAGCTCAAACTCAAGTCAAATAATCTTGTGTTGGAATGAAAAAAAAATAAAAAAAAAAATTAGTTATGCTCAGAAGAAAACTCAAATCAATAGTATCACAAGCACAAACTTAGACTCATGGTTGAACATGATCATATGTACTTTATTCCCTGTTACAGTTAACTTTTACAAATTTGGTTTTGAAATATCGAGTTTTTTGTAATTTTTAACTGTCACAGGGACCATTTATGTAATTTCTTCCTACAACAGGGACCATGTCTAGAATGAAGAAATGCAATTTTTTGTATTGCATTTTATGATGATTTTTTATACATAAAACCTAAAGAAGCACCTTAATAACATAAAAAAGTGTGAAGTAACGGTGGGAACATTTCTGGTATTTTTAAGGTAAATGCTGAAAAATAGTAACATAGTTTAACCCAATTCCCATTTTAGGCAATGTACTTACTGCAAGTTAAAGATACAATATACTTTTGTAACACACTTTGCTAAAAAAATCTATTACCATAGTTCACCATCAAAGTATAATACATTAAAACGATCAGAATAGAAAAACATTACCAATTAAATTAAAACATGTTGCTATTGTGTGTAAAAAGGTGCATTCCTATACATACCTTGAACACATGAAATCAATGATGTTAATGAAATCAGGAAATCTATTTATTTTTCTTACCAAAAATCAGTGCAAGGATGTTGTTTTTCTCTTTAGGAAAAAGGCATGAACCGGGTTAGAACCGAACAGCTGTTGACTGAGTTGACTTGAAACGAACCGATTCTAATTTGGACATATAAGAAGCTTTTGTATATATTTACTTTAGCAGCATAAATATATCCGTTCTGGTCACTGTCAAAGACCTTGAAAGCATCTTTCGGTTCCTCCTTAGAATTAGTGGTCCTTCAAATTAAAGAAAACACATTAATATTTAGAGGTTTGTGTTTTAAATTCAGGAAAGAAAAGTGTAGGACATTGAAGCTAAAAATCAAAGAAGCAAATGAAAAAATCAATAACCCTTACCTGATAGGAAAACAAAAGTTGTTGCTTTCTTGGGAACTCGGGTGACTATTCCTCCATCATGTCCACTGTCTAACAACATTTAAGCTGAAAATCAAACATGAATTTGTAGTCTTCAGGCTGATCTGTATAAAAAGAGTAGGGAAACATGAAGCTTTCATCCTCTCAGAAATCAATCAAGATAAAGAAAAAAGGCTTACCTTCTATTTCAACAGGGAAATCTTTCTGTAATTTCTAGCTAATATTTTTTCTACAAAGAATCGTTGAAAGTCAGTAACTGAAAAGACGTTACACAATTTAACCATTGAGATAACAATCGCGGTCCGATGCAAACCTTCCTTTGAATCGATTAACCCCAAAGTTGAAATTGTAGGGCACACAATTCCAGGCGACTCCAAAAAACAGAAACATAAATTGTTTTTTTTTTAAAGGCTATTGAATAATTGTGGGTTCAAATTACCTGGGTTGAAGGATACACAATCTTGAACAACGAAACGCACATAATCCTGACGGGAAGACAGATCCGCCGGAAGGAGAGTCGTTTCACAGCGGCTAAAGAGAAGATGCGTATAATTCATATGTTCGACGGTTGGAAGGCCGATGAAGCATATCTGTATCTGTGAATATTCGATTGTGAGGAGATAACAGATGAAAAAATAGGGTGATGGCCGGTGAAGCGCCTCTTTGAAAAGGATCAAGAGATGGACTGAAGAGGGAGAAACAGAGGGTTCCTGTGATGAGGACTGTGAGGTGAGAGGTGGAAAGAACCTTCCATTGTCGATCAACCATTCATGCCCACTCAAGTCTCCGTGTTGGAGGCCATCGGGGCGAAATAGCTGGCGATGAGGGGTGGTCGGCGGCGATGCAGGTGGTGGGTGATAGCAGTAGATCAGGCGGTGGAGGAAGCAGAAAAAGATAACAAATGGAGAAGAAAACAATCAATCGGGGGTGAAATCGATCGATGGGCGGGCGGTGGGATATCGAGTTAAGAGCCGATGGTGACCGATCCAATTCTTATTGGGTAATAGAGTCGGTGTGGAACACGTGTATAGTTGGCTTCAGCAAACGTGTTAGCAGACATTTTCACCATAAAAAAACCGAAAATAAATTTAAAAATTGTTAATAAAAATTGTCTAAAATAAAATAAAAAAAGAAAAAGAAAAAACAACCAATAAGAAACATTTACTATTCATCATGTACTTTAGAATTAGTATATATATAAATTAGAATTAGTATATATATAAATAACATTCTTATTGGAAAATTAGGTCCATTTTCTTATAAATTCAACTAGAATATAATATAATAAATGGAAAACCCAAAAGCATTACATAAATTTAAACATAAGTTATCTTAAAATTAAGATAATAAGTGGAATATATAAATGCATTACTTAGAACCTAAAACTATTAAACTAAGTATTTGTTGGGAAGAAACATAAAATTTGATTCCATATGAACTTTACATAATAAGTTTTATTGTTGATCCAACTAATGAACAAATACCTATCATATTATCATGATACATCATATAAAAATTTGATAAATTATAAGCATTGCAGAATTTTTTAATAATCATTAGTATCAAGATATAAACTCATACTTATCCAAACTATCTAATTATCACATGTATATTATATAGTCAAATACTGTTATATAGTTTCCTAGATTATCTCATTTATTAGCTATAATATGTATTATATAAACAACCTTATATCCTCTGTAATCAACATTAATTGCAATCAAGATAATTGCACATATTCTTATATACTTTATATGGTATCAGAGCCTGGTGATACCGAATTTTGTACTCCTGTCACACCTGCAAATTCCTCTCTTTCTTCGCCCACACAAAAATCAATGACTGGAGATACCAGCTCTTCTCTCGTCACCAACATCCTTGCAAAAGACAATATTATTGTTGTTAACTTTCCCTCAACACTCAAACTCACCTCTACCAACTACCTAGGTTGGAAAACTCAGATCGAAGCCCTGCTACATGGATTTAATCTTTACCGATTTATTGATGGAACTCACCTGGCGCCAGAACCGACTATTGCTGAAGATGGATCAGTCACTCCCCATAAAGACTACTCACAATGGTTTCATCAAGATCGCCTTATGTTTGGAGCACTGGTAGTAACACTTTCCCCACAAATTGTTCCCATAATCACAAACGCCTCTTCATCATACGAAGCGTGGCAAACCCTAGCCGACACCTATGCCTCACCATCACGAGGGAACACCAAACAACTTCAATATCGACTGAAGAAAATCACCAAAACCTCATATTAAAACACATGAAAAATGTCAAAACGATGGTGGATGAACTAGCGATACTTGGAAAGAAACTTGATCAGGAAGACATTGTTGATGTTGTTCGCAATGGATTGGATCAATCAACTTACAAACCTATAATAGATGTTGTTAATGCAAGAGTTCTACCACTACTTTCAGCGAATTGCATGAAAAATTGATCAACCATGAACTCACTCTAGCTCAACAAGTACATATTACTGGCATTCATCAACCTGTCACAACGATTTATGCAAACCACCAGCCCACTAGAAAATCTTGGCCTTCCAGACAGGATAATAATAATGTTGGACTGCTTCCCACTCCATCAAAACAGAGTTCTCAAGTCACTAGACCACGCCCCTTCTCAGGCAAATGCCAATGGTGTCACCAAAAAGGCCATTCCTTGAGCAATTGTTCAACTTTTAAGAAATTTTTTCCTAACATTTTTGTGCCTCCTATTCATCAAAACTCACAGGTCAAAAATGCTCAGGCACATATCATGAGCAATCATCCAAGATCTACACCAACTACAACCAATTGGCTCTTTGATAGTGGTGCAAACTTTCATGCCACCAACGATCTAAACAACCTATCCATTCATGCACCTTATGATGGGACAGAGGAATTGGTTATTAGAGATGGTTCGTGTTTACAAATATCTCACATTGGCTCACTCATTCTTTACACACCTTACACACCACTAATCCTTACAAATGTCTTATATGTTCCTTCTTTATCTCGCAATATCATTTCCATATCTAGATTATGCATTGATAACAAATTCCTAATTGAGTTCTATTCTTTTGTCTTTGTCATTAAGGATCTGGTCTCCAAAACTCCCCTCTTCAAGGGCACAACAACCAAGGGCATGTATGAACTTCGTCGCTCCATCACTCCTCAAATCTTCACCATGCATCGAACTAGTTTATCTACATGGCATCATCGACTTGGTCATCCCCAAAATAAACTGTTCAAATAATTGTCTTCCTCTTTATCTTTTAATTCTAACTCAATTGAAAATTCTAACTCTTGTCGAATCAATAAAAGTCATAAGTTTCCATTTCATCACTCTTCACTCACATCACATTCACCTTTAGAACTCTTATTTTCTGATGTTTGGTGCTCACCTGTTGAATCATATGATCACTACCACTACTACATTATTTTTGTTGATCACTTTACTAAGTACACTTGGTTATATCCCATGAAAAAGAAGTCTGACTCTCTCGACATCTTTACTCGTTTTCAACTTCTAGTTGAAAACTTCTTTAAAACTAAAATGAAACAGTTTTCTCTGACAATGGTGGTGAATACTTGAAACTCAAAACTCACCTTTCATCTCATGGCATCACTCACCTCACCTCTCCGCCCCACACCCCTGAACACAACGGCTATGTCGAAAGAAGACATCGACACATAGTCGAAACAGGTCTTACTCTACTCTCTCACGCTAACATGCCAGTCACATTTTGGCCATTTGCTTTCACTACTGCTGCATATCTGATCAACCGAATGCCCACCTCCACTTTAAACAGTCTATCTCCTTTCTACTGTCTTTTCAACAAAGAACCAAACTATTCTAAGCTAAAAAGCTTTGGATGTCTATGCTATCCTTGGTTAAGACCATATTCTCCACATAAACTCCACTCCAGATCCACACCATGCATCTTTATTGGGTATTATCCAACTCAAAGTGCATACTATGCTTACGACCCCATATCATCCAAGCTATACACCTCATGTTATGTTATATTTATTGAAGAAGAGTTTCCATTCACCAAACTTACAAACAGCCCATCAACTACCTCTACACCAAACTTAGACCACTGATATCCATTCTCCATTGGAGTCACAACAAATAACAACCATATTCCCACCTCACCTTTACCACAAAACTCACCCCCTACTCCCTCACACAAAAATCCTTCCACACCTCTTTCTGCTGCCACTCCACCAAACGCATCACCAGCCACCCCTGCCTCTATCGCCTTATTTTATGATTCCCCTCCTCTCTCTCTTAATGTTGTAGAAACTCCTCCCCTCACCATGGTCACAAGACCAAACCCTAAACCAAACCCAAAGTATTTTAATTCTGACTTTCACTTATATACAACCTCCCCTACCTATCCCTCTGAACCTTCAACTATCTCCCAAGCACTCAAACACCCCTCATGGTGCAATGCCATGCAAAATGAGTTCAATACCCTTGAACGAAACGATACATGGTCACTTGTACCACCTTCTGAAGCATCAAAACTTGTAGGCTGCAAATGGGTTTATCCAACCGAATATAAACCCGATGGTTCTATCGATCGATTGAAACCCCGCCTAGTTGCCAAAGGTTTTCACCAACGCCCCGACATTGATTATCGGGAAACCTTTAGTCCGGTACTTAAACCGGCTACTCTTCGTCTCATTCTCTCCTTAGCTATTTCACAAAAATGGTCTCTAAGACAACTAGATATAAATAATGCCTTCTTGCAAGGTAGACTTCATGAAAATGTCTATATGAGTCAACCTCCTAGTTTTTTCAACCCCTCACTACCACACCATGTTTGCAAACTCAACAAAGCAATATATGGGTTGCGTCAAGCGTCTCGTGCTTGGTATAATGAACTGAAATCTTACCTTATTTCTCTTGGATTCAAGCCAACAATATCTGAC
Organism: Lactuca sativa; assembly: GCF_002870075.4. Taxonomy (NCBI): domain Eukaryota; kingdom Viridiplantae; phylum Streptophyta; class Magnoliopsida; order Asterales; family Asteraceae; genus Lactuca; species Lactuca sativa. Next base: position 128,943,668 of record NC_056629.2, read on the forward strand.
ACTTCCTTATTCATTCTTAAAAGTGACTCTTTCTTCATTATTGTTCTTGTTTATGTTGATGATATAATCGTCACAGGGCCATCACCAACTCACCTGTCAAATTTCATTACTCGTCTTGCAACCAAGTTTTCCCTGAAAGATCTTGGTTCTCTCTCCTACTTTCTTGGCGTTGAAGTTATTCCCCACACTCACGGTGTCCTTTTGTCACAATGAAAATACATCCTTGACATTATCGCATGAGCAAATATGAGTGATTGTAAACCAATATCTACTCCAATATCTAGTTCTAAGCCCCTCACATTACAAGGCAGCACCATTCACTCTTCACCTACATATTATCACACACTTGTGGGAGCCTTGCAATATCTATCCCTTACAAGACCAGACCTAACATTCACCGTTAATTGTTTGCCACAGTTCATGCATGCTCCAACCTCAATCCATTGGAAAGCATTAAAACGATTACTACAGAAGCACTACAGGATATATCGTTTATCTCGGATGCAATCCCATCTCATGGAGCTCTAAACGACAAACACTCTTGCAAGAAGCTTCACTGAAGTAGAATTCAGAGCCGTTGCCTCGACCAGTATAGTAGTTCAATGGATAAGATCCTTATTAAGTGAAATTGGTTTTTCATCTACCATAACTCCTACCATATATTGTGATAACCTTAGTGCCAGATCCTATTCAACAAATCCGGTTTTTCATTCACGAATGAAGCACCTTGCTTTGGATTTTCACTTTGTAGGGAAAAAGTTCAAAAAGGCACACTTAGAGTTCAACATATTTTAGGAGATGATCAGTTCGAAGATGCCTTCACCAAACCTTTGCTAAGACCACACTTTGATTTTCTAATCTCCAAGATTGGTCTCTTGTCAAGATCGTCCATCTTGCAGGGGCATATCAAGATATAAACCCATACTTATCCAAACTATCTAATTATCACATGTATATTATATAGTCAAATACTGTTATATAGTTTCCTAGATTATCTCATTTATTAGTTGTAATATGTATTATATAAACAACCTTATATCCTTTGTAATCAACATCAATTGCAGTCAAGATAATTGCACGTATTCTTATATACTTTATAATTAGATCTAAAACGCTTCAAAGCAATATTGCTAGTGCAACTCCCACGATCCTTGAAAGAAAGCTTCATGAGTGCCATTAGCGGATAAGAATATCATCTACAAAATTGTGTATTGTTTTGCACAACCAGCTTTTACTATTAAACCTTTGAATGCTATTAAAACCAAAAACACAACACCTAAAGACAAATGGGGCATATATTAATCAGTCCGTAAAAGTTATTGAATACCAAAACATAAATCTTTCTTTTGGTTGTTGCCATATCTATCTATCTATCTATATATATATATATATATATATATATATATATATATATATATATATATATAGACACACACACACACACATTACAAGTGTTTATGTAGAACTGTAATTCGAGTATTCATTCAAAAGGAGTTATTATTTAATTTAGGTGTAATTTGTTTTTCCATCTTTTAATTTTTTTGGGTTTTGTAATTGATAACGAGGACAAAAAAATCATGAAAATCTCGATGTTATTGAAGAATGAAAATTTTGGTGCTATTAAAGACCTATATGTCTGCAACAAATGATTTTGAAATTCAGCTTGGTGAATAGGTTTGGGTTTATGGATTAATTAGACAAATTTTATGTTAAGTGCTTAAACTATAAATTTCTTAAATATTATGACTTTATGTTAATAGATTAAAAATATATTGGAATTTGTGAGACCAGTAATATATTTTAAGTATATTTACCGCTTTTGTGCCTCTTTTAATGTAATAATTTTTTCAATATATATATATATATATATATATATATATATATATATATATATATATATATATATATATATATATATTACATTTACAAAACTCCATTTTGTTTTGTTATAGGTACCAAACATTTGCTAAACTCAATTTAAGCAAGGGATATCAGGCCAACGATCCTTATGACCTCTATTTTTTTCAGCATCCTGCTTATTTTTTTCCGCCTCCACTGGCGACTGGCTCGGGGGTAGTAGCTTCTTCATCAGAGTTGTCTGCGTGATCTATCAGGATTTTCGCAAGGCACTTGGCACTGTCATAAGTGTCTGGCTTCGCAGCCAAGACATTCCCCTTTGTTGGCTGGGTCAACCCCCAGATGAACCTCTCTATCTTTTTACTTTCCGGGGTAACCATTCCCGGTCAAAGTAATGCCAGATCATCGAATCTTGAGGTATAAGCAGTTATGTCGGAACCCTTCATCTTAAGGTTCCAAAGTTCGTGTTCTAGTTTCTGAAGTTCGCCCCGAGGGCAATACTCTGCGAGAAGAAGCTCCTTCATAGCTTCCCAACCCATAGCATTGGCTACAGGTAAAGTTAAGGATTTGACTCGGCTATTCCACCAAGTCAGGGCTTTGTCTAGGAAGGTACAGGCGGCAAACTTGACTCTATCAGACTCCGAACAGCCACATATTTCAAAGATTGATTCGATTCTCTCGAACCATCGGGTTAAGGCAATGACACTCCCTGTGCCATCGAAGAATGTCGGTATTGCGTTCATGAAGTCTTTATAGGAACCCCCTTTTTGGTGTCCCTGGCTATCTTCTGGGTTTTGGGGTTGGGGATCACCTCCTGAATTTCTAGAGTTCATTTGCGACATGGCTGCTACCATTGCAGCAGTCAGAACTGTCTGAAGCGATGCAAGATCAAGTTGAAGAGGAGGATTGTTGTTGTTCGTTGAGCTGGGTCTCTTTCTTGGAGGCATCGTGATCTAACAAGATCAGGAAAGAGAGGATCATAAGTCCTCTGAATTGAATCAAGACATATGGGACAGGAGATATCTCATCAAGGCAAATATAGCATCATACTAAGCGATAAAGCAGAAAGGAGTTACCAAGATAGAACATTTTATCGCTAGAGGAATGGTTAAGGAATAACGCGTATACGAGGATTTTCTACAAAAGATCGGCTCGAGAAATACTCTCATAGTATTTCATGGTTCGCTGCAGCGACGATTTGTTGTTTGGGATATTGGGTAAGTTTTAGGTATGCCGCATGCCACAGTCACTCCCAAGCACATGTTGGCCGTGTCTTGAATGAATATAGTTGGCCAGGCTATACTGATCCTAGACACGACTACATAACTGCCCAGGTTTAACCGTAGTGTACAACACCCATTTACTTATGTTTTGTTCTACTTGTAGTTACGGATTTCGACGGCTCGGCATACTTAAATACTTTTGAAAATACTTATATCTTGTAAGATACTTTTAGTTCAGAGCACTTAGGCCCCTTAATGTTTATAGTCTTATACCATGTAAGGTTTGGTATACTCTGTTCACTATAAACAAGGGCTCTGATACCAATCTGTCACACCCCGAAAACCAAAGGCGGAAACGTTCCCGGGGTTGACTCCATGTTGTGTATCAAATCCAATGTACATAGTAATCACAGTAAACAACCATTACATTACATATATATGAAAGTTTACATTTGGTTCAAAAGTAAATTGTACAAAGTTATACATATATCATATGAACAAAAGAGACGAGTCTTCGGAGCACTCCATCTTCACCAAAAGATATCGCCGGGTACCTGTCTAACTTGGACCTGAGAATACAAGCAGTTTGAAAATCAGCATAAAGCTGGTGAGTTCATAAGCGGTTTTGTTTTGTGAAAATGTATCGATTTCCTTTAGTGTTCTGAAAAGATTTGATATCCAAGAAAATCCCATATTTTCTTATGTAAAGTAGTTAAGATATCTTTCATTACAGTTCTATTACAGATATAAGTTAACCCCAGGAAAATCCCATATTTTCCTAATTGTAAGATTGATTTGATAACACATAGTATAGTTTAATATACAAAACTATAATTTAGACGAACTGTAAATAGAAAGTATTTTGAAAACCTTGGGACTACATCCCGAACCAGTTATAAGATAATTCGATAAAAACCATGGGATTACTATCCCGAAAGTAGATATAAGATAGTTCGATAGACCATGGGATCACTATCCCGAAACTAGATATATGATAGATTGATAAAATCATGGGATTATCATCCCGTATAAGATTTAGTTTCAAAACCATGGGATTGCCATCCCGAACGAAATATAGACACAAGATCATGGGATTATCATCCCGAACGAGATATAGACATAAAACCATGGGAATACCATCCCGAATGAGATATAGATACAAGACCATGGGATTACCATCCCGAACAAGATATAAATTCTAAACAAACCCTAGCTGTGAATAAGTTATATTAATACGTATTGTGAGTCGGGTAACCATGCTGATATGACAACGAGACCTCCTTGACGTTAGTCAGACGTCGAATGATATCCAGAATTTGTCACCCCAGGCGTGCCCACCTAACTGTAGTTAGCAGTTAAGGTGTGGGATTGTCAGTCCCGAATAGATCTATTCACAAACTCTTCGCTCTCCCTCCAGGAGACTCTGGTTACACTTCCGGAGAGGATTTACTTGATCATCCATAAAGGGTAGTGACTATCTCACAAACTAGTATTTAACTATTCACAGGATTCTTATACGATTACAAACATACATAGACTTTAAGACATGATACAGTGAAAAATAGATACATACAATGAAATTATCTGGCAAAAACATTCGAATAATACGGAGATAAACTGAATCAGACATAGTTTATCTAATAACTTAATACAGATATCAATACATGATATAAAGAGAAACATAGAACCCCAAATTATTCCCATAATAATTTGATTAGTTTGATTATTTTCTTAACTAAAATCCATTTAGTTGAAATTGATAAATTATTCCTTATGCTCAACATAATACATAAGGAGTAAAAGAGTTTATATATTTGCCAGATATTATTTGAAACACATAAATGTTATGATTTGAAAACAGTTTTGGTTTGCTTGTATCCCCCCCTGAAAACAGTTAAAACAGTGAAAAAGGCGTAAGGGTATGAACTCACCGGATGAGAAGTAGGACGATTTGGATGCTAAGAGTTGATCCGGGGCTTGCAAATACACGAGATTCCTAATTATAATGTAAAGATACACATTTGTATCTAATTAGGACTTAGATTAATTGTTGGATAGGGACAATTGCTTCAAGTCGCGAAAACACTCTGATATGAGTGTTTGGAGGGACCCGGGTGGCGTTTAAGGATGGGAAATGACACTAGGGACTTGGGACTTGAGTTTACTCCCCATGAGTAAACTTTTAAATGAGTTTTCAACCACAAAACACACACATACATGAGTTTACGGCCGTAAACTCATGTGGGTGTGGTTTTGAGTGTTTAAATGGCTTAAATGGCTTATATGGACATGGGAAATGATTCTAGGCTTTGTTCTAAATGCATGGAATGGATTAAAATCACCAAAATGATTAATTTATGGGAGTTTACGGCCTAACATAGGCTCCTGGCTGTAAACTCCTAATTACTCAAGGAAATGGTGTTAAATGGTGCTAGAACAAATCACATGTGATTGGTAAAATTAATCTAAGGCCTAACATGAGTTTGCATGGGATTTTTGGGGGATTTGTGGAGTTTACGGCCCATGAAATCCCCTTCATGGCCGTAAACTCTTGTGTGTGGTGTTCCAATGTGTTTCAAGGTCTAGAACAAGCATGAAAGGACTTCTAAAATTCATTTAAGGGCCTTAGGGGTGTGTAGTTTGCATTCTAACACCAAAAATTTTGGAGTTTACGGCCCAAGAACATGTCTTGGCCATAAACTCTTAGAAACCCCATAAATGTTGTGTTTTAGGCCTTCAAAGTATTTTTGGTTGGTCCCTTGATTTATTCCAAGGCTTTTGGTGGTGTTGGATGGCATTTCTAACACCTTAGAATGAGATTTATGCCAAGTTTTGTGGAGTTTACGGCCCAAGAACTCTCCTTGGCCGTAAACTCATCTAAGTCCCTCAAAATTAATGTTTCAAGTGTCCAAATGCAAGAATCAAAGTCCTATAATTCATATCTAAGCTATAGGGGTGATTTGGAAGGGTTTAAAGACATGAAAAACACCATTTTCATGAGTTTACGGCCCAAGCTTATGCCTTGGCCGTAAACTCCTTCAAAGTCCACAAATTTATAGTTTTAGGTATTCTAAGTCCATATCTTGAAGTCCCTTAGCCATATCTAAAGTCCAAACAAGTCTAGGAAGGAGTTTAAGGGCTAAAAACCCTTCTAAATGGTGTTTACGGCCTAGGCTGCCTCCTAGGCCGTAAACTCACATATATTGGCCAATTTTATGATTAAGTGTCTAATTTGGAAGCTAAACATGCTATAGATTAAGGCTAGGAAGGTACCTTAAGGATTTGAAGCCTTAAATTTGAGTTTTGGACACTTAATCCTTAGATTTAGGAGAGAGGTTAGAGAGAGAGTAGAGAGAGAAGGAAAAAGCTTCAAATGAGTGCTAAAACATGTTTATATAGTCCCCAAAACTTGGACACGGTGGAATTCTACCCGATACCGGCCTTAAACGATGCTTTGGGTCGCACCCGATTGAGTTTTCGTCACCCGACGAGGATATTTCTAAAACTTAAGAAATAAATGTTTTGGGCTAAATTCATGAGTTCCTAAATGGTTTGGACCCTCATTGAATGAAAATAAATATATAATTTTAGTTAACTAAGCCCAAAAACGATAACGGGACATTTCGATTTCCGATGAGTTATTCGGGTAGAACGGGTTTTCGGCGATGAACAACTTCGGGTTGTTACATTATCCCCTCGTTAGAGGGAATTTCGTCCCGAAATTCAAAGAACAAGATACAGGTCATGGATTGGAATGAGATACGAATGGATTTGTTATGTTGGATCTTCACTTTCTCAAGTGGAATTAAGTCTCTATTGGGCGTTCTAATGAATTCTCACTATCGGAACATGCCTTGGTTTCGCTTCTTGACTCTCTCTCAATCTACGATATCAATCTGCTTTCTCGTGGAAGTTCCAACCCTGAACGACTTCGGTTTCCTCAAGGAATCACTAGGGTTTCGTTGGGCAGACGTTTCTAAGGATTCGAGACGTGATGGTCTAGATAAATATTACCAAGCTCTAAGGGCATCCGAAACTTGAAAGTTACAGAATTGATCTCTACGAAGATCTCGAAAGGTCTGATGTGAGACTAAGCTGGATGCTCGAAAGAAACTTCCGGGTGTCCTTCGGGATAGACATTTAGAGGGAATAGTTGCTAACTTCCCGTTTCTCAATAATCACAGAAACGAGGGATGCGTGGTAATTTACATTGGGAAAACTTTTGAGTTCTAAGGCATAGAATGATACGAAAGTTTGATGCCGAAGATCACGAGACCATGGTCGAGAAAGAAATCTAGACGAGCGACCCTTTCGAAAACAAAGATAACAACGCGAACGAAAACTCGGTCATTTCTGGTTAAATATGGCATCAAAGTATTTTCATGCAAAGTTTTCCCCCTTTATAAATCGAATGGAATAGAATAGTCCTCCGGACCGAGGATTCAATCTATAGATATGAAGTTAGTGTTCTCTATCTCACTAGTTAGTCGTCTCGACGGTACACGTCTCGATTACATACGAAGGATTGAGTTTAGAAAACGTTCGAATAGATAGATAACAGATTTCCCCTTTGCACCCAAAATCAAAAAGAGTTGTAAGTATAAGAATTTTCAAAGAGAGATATACCTGCGGCAGCAGAGGGATTTGTGGTTGTAGCTGTCTTGGGACAATTCCTTTTGAAGTGCCCAGCTTCACCACAATTGTAGCAGGCCGGACTGATTCCTGCTCCAGATGATTGGTTCGTTGGCTTTGCTGGTTTTCTACAGGTTCGCGCAAGATGGCCCTTATTGCCACAGTTGTCGCAGATCCTTTCGCGACATGGTCCAGGAATGCGGTGGTGGTAGTTGCACTTACCACACCAAGGAAGGGTACCAGTATATCCACTGGCGGGAGTTTGGGCTGTGGAACCTACAGCCAAGACAGCAACAGGGGCAGTAGTAGCATGGACTGCTACCGTTTGCTGTTTCTTAGAAGACCCTTGCGTACTCTGGGCCTTACGCTTGTTCCAGGATTTCCTTTTACTTCCGCCTCCACTGGCGACTGGCTCGGGGGTAGTAGCTTCTTCATCAGAGTTGTCTGCGTGATCTATCAGGATTTTCGCAAGGCACTTGGCACTGTCATAAGTGTCTGGCTTCGCAGCCAAGACATTCCCCTTTGTTGGCTGGTTCAACCCCCAGATGAACCTCTCTATCTTTTTACTTTCCGGGGTAACCATTCCCGGACAAAGTAATGCCAGATCATCGAATCTTGAGGTATAAGCAGTTATGTCGGAACCCTTCATCTTAAGGTTCCAAAGTTCGTGTTCTAGTTTCTGAAGTTCGCCCCGAGGGCAATACTCTGCGAGAAGAAGCTCCTTCATAGCTTCCCAACCCATAGCATTGGCTACAGGTAAAGTTAAGGATTTGACTCGGCTATTCCACCAAGTCAGGGCTTTGTCTAGGAAGGTACAGGCGGCAAACTTGACTCTATCAGACTCCGAACAGCCACATATTTCAAAGATTGATTCGATTCTCTCGAACCATCGGGTTAAGGCAATGACACTCCCTGTGCCATCGAAGAATGTCGGTTTTGCGTTCATGAAGTCTTTATAGGAACCCCCTTTTTGGTGTCCCTGGCTATCTTCTGGGTTTTGGGGTTGGGGATCACCTCCTGAATTTCTAGAGTTCATTTGCGACATGGCTGCTACCATTGCAGCAGTCAGAACTGTCTGAAGCGATGCAAGATCAAGTTGAAGAGGAGGATTGTTGTTGTTCGTTGAGCTGGGTCTCTTTCTTGGAGGCATCGTGATCTAACAAGATCAGGAAAGAGAGGATCATAAGTCCTCTGAATTGAATCAAGAGATATGGGACAGGAGATATCTCATCAAGGCAAATATAGCATCATACTAAGCGATAAAGCAGAAAGGAGTTACCAAGATAGAACATTTTATCGCTAGAGGAATGGTTAAGGAATAACGCGTATACGAGGATTTTCTACAAAAGATCGGCTCGAGAAATACTCCCATAGTATTTCATGGTTCGCTGCAGCGACGATTTGTTGTTTGGGATATTGGGTAAGTTTTAGGTATGCCGCATGCCACAGTCACTCCCAAGCACATGTTGGCCGTGTCTTGAATGAATATAGTTGGCCAGGCTATACTGATCCTAGACACGACTACATAACTGCCCAGGTTTAACCGTAGTGTACAACACCCATTTACTTATGTTTTGTTCTACTTGTAGTTACGGATTTCGACGGCTCGGCATACTTAAATACTTTTGAAAATACTTATATCTTGTAAGATACTTTTAGTTCAGAGCACTTAGGCCCCTTAATGTTTATAGTCTTATACCATGTAAGGTTTGGTATACTCTGTTCACTATAAACAAGGGCTCTGATACCAATCTGTCACACCCCGAAAAACAAAGGCGGAAACGTTCCCGGGGTTGACTCCATGTTGTGTATCAAATCCAATGTACATAGTAATCACAGTAAACAACCATTACATTACATATATATGAAAGTTTACATTTGGTTCAAAAGTAAATTGTACAAAGTTATACATATATCATATGAACAAAAGAGACGAGTCTTCGGAGCACTCCATCTTCACCAAAAGATATCGTCGGGTACCTATCTAACTTGGACCTGAGAATACAAGCAGTTTGAAAATCAGCATAAAGCTGGTGAGTTCATAAGCGGTTTTGTTTTGTGAAAATGTATCGATTTCCTTTAGTGTTCTGAAAAGATTTGATATCCAAGAAAATCCCATATTTTCTTATGTAAAGTAGTTAAGATATCTTTCATTACAGTTCTATTACAGATATAAGTTAACCCCAGGAAAATCCCATATTTTCCTAATTGTAAGATTGATTTGATAACACATAGTATAGTTTAATATACAAAACTATAATTTAGACGAACTGTAAATAGAAAGTATTTTGAAAACCTTGGGACTACATCCCGAACCAGTTATAAGATAATTCGATAAAAACCATGGGATTACTATCCCGAAAGTAGATATAAGATAGTTCGATAGACCATGGGATCACTATCCCGAAACTAGATATATGATAGATTGATAAAATCATGGGATTATCATCCCGTATAAGATTTAGTTTCAAAACCATGGGATTGCCATCCCGAACGAAATATAGACACAAGATCATGGGATTATCATCCCGAACGAGATATAGACATAAAACCATGGGAATACCATCCCGAATGAGATATAGATACAAGACCATGGGATTACCATCCCGAACAAGATATAAATTCTAAACAAACCCTAGCTGTGAATAAGTTATATTAATACGTATTGTGAGTCGGGTAACCATGCTGATATGACAACGAGACCTCCTTGACGTTAGTCAGACGTCGAATGATATCCAGAATTTGTCACCCCAGGCGTGCCCGCCTAACTGTAGTTAGCAGTTAAGGTGTGGGATTGTCAGTCCCGAATAGATCTATTCACAAACTCTTCACTCTCCCTCCAGGAGACTCTGGTTACACTTCCGGAGAGGATTTACTTGATCATCCATAAAGGGTAGTGACTATCTCACAAACTAGTATTTAACTATTCACAGGATTCTTATACGATTACAAACATACATAGACTTTAAGACATGATACAGTGAAAAATAGATACATACAATGAAATTATCTGGCAAAAACATTCGAATAATACGAAGATAAACTGAATCAGACATAGTTTATCTAATAACTTAATACAGATATTGTTGTCCACTTAAACACGAAAAATTGTGACTGATTTAGGACATACTGTTTGATACAAGACAAGGTGAACCTAAGTTACTAAAAATTATATATGATCCTAATTCCTTAGATACTATATCTTAAGGACCATTCATCTGACGACGACCAGGGATATTGTTGTCCACCTAAATTGAGCAGCAAGATCTATAGACAATCTGTATGTGTTCAATTTTAAGTGTACTAGAACGTGTTTCCCGCTTCCTGATATGCCCCAGCCATCAAGAACTTCCAGAGTACTCCTTACACCGGGTGAGCAGACAACCATTCAGAGAGAGAAGAGATTCAGAATTCTATTGCTAACTACTTCAGAGGGGTTGAGAAGAAGAAGGTTGCATATGCTGTGTACCAGGTCGGATTAGAAGTCGCGCAAAGGAGACAGCATATGGCTAACAGATTAGAAGTATTTCACACACACACACACACACATACACACACATATATATATATATATATATATATATATATATATATATATATATATATATATATATATATATATATATATATATATATATATATATATATATATATATATATATATCCTGCAGAGAAATAGAGTTGCATATGTTGTGTACCAGGTCGGATTGGAGGTCACGCAAAGGAGACAACATATGACTAACAGACAGAAAGAAAGAAAACGATTTTCTACAGACCTAATTTATCGGAATTTACCAGTCGCCCCATCCAACCGGAATTAAGGACAGAATCCGCACATCGAGGAAAAGTTAAACCACGGTTCCAAGTACGGGTTCAATTAATTTGACGAGTGGATTCCCATATATATCTCCCTGCTCAACCTATCCGAGCGTCGTATTGTCAGGCTGAATGGATCTAACTAGGTCAAGATTTTTCAAGTCTATAAATTTCCTAAGTTCAACTCTGCCTAGTCAAGTCCATTTAGAATCTTTCGTGCCTACCGACGCATCAAACCAGAGCATAGACCCTTCAACTTTGGGTATGTTACGCAGACTCAGGTTGCCTGTTATAACTTGATAATATCACTTCCCAAAAAAACTCCCTCAAGCACACTTCATACCAACATATTTTTTTTAATTTTTTTTAATGTTTTTTTTTTGAAAATTTTATAATTTTTGTTTTGTTTTTATTTCTCCCCCTAAATTTGTGCATAGGAGAGAAACGAAAGTAAATGCACAAATTTAAACTATCCTAAAACAAAAATTAGTCTTTAAAGCGAATCAGCTTAAGAAAAACTCAGGAGTATAGAGAAGAAAACGCAAACCGTAATTCACCGATTGAATATGCATCCAGAAGGTCTGAGAACAACACGCATAATCTCAGAACGGATCCAAAAATTCTTCATATCATTAAGCACTAACCCTATTTGTGATCTCTTCCTTTCTTCCCTTCCCGCAACAGACACATACTCTCAAATAATGTTCTGAGTGTTGTACAGTTGAGAGATGTCCCCAATCATATGCCAGGAGCAGCCACTACCAACAAACCGAAGTCTGATGATATGCCTCCATAGCTGCTCCAGCACAGAGCGGGATCAGTTGGTCTTTGGAAACCAGTCCATTTTGAAAATGGGTCGACCTTTGTCATCAACGCAAGGTACTTTCTCCTATGACATGTCCTGTTTATCACAAAGAGAAGATATAGAAATATCATAATCGTTAGAAGATTTGGGAGATTGAGCCTTCGGAACCCATTTATATTCGGGTTTAACCCATTTCTTGTTCGATCCGATGGGTGCCTTGGCACTTGCTTTGGAACTTGAAGTCGGCTGCCGAGATGACTTTGACCTAGCCGGTCTTGGTTTTACAGGAGCATCTCTTGAATTAGACTTCTAGGCCAACATTCCCTTCTTGTTCTTGGGAGTTGGATGCTCGGCCTTGTGAGTTTTATTCTTGGCCTTGGGAGTTGAATTCTTGGCCTTCTTGGCATTCCAGTCGGCGTTATCTGAACGTGACCTTGAGGGGTTTCTTTTGAAAAATCTTCCTCTTGGCGCATTTTGCCATCCTTATGCATAGTAGGGAACGTACGCGCGATTAGGACAATTTCTGGCAATGTGTCCACGTGTTCCACAGTGAAAACAAGTCTTTTTCTTCACTGTGAAGTTATTTCTTCCTGCCCCTGGTGGCGTATCCTTGCCTCGTCTCTTATTGTTCCCACATGTACACTTACAACAGGCACTTTGTTGCGCTGGAATTGGAGGCCTATATTTACCAACGGCAGGTTGATTAGAAGCAACAGATTTAGAGTTCAAGGGGTCGTTTGTTTGTTCTGAAGAACTCTCCTTGTTCTCGTCCTCTGCTACTTTACCTGCACATGAAGTAGCAACATTAGTATCTTCAAAACTAATAACTCCTCCTGACACAAATCCAGCTGGTTTTCCGTATTTAAGATGTGCCTCCCTGTCAATTTCTTCTTGTTTCATACGGATGGATGTGTAGTTATGATTGTAAGGAGGAGGTACACTATCATACCCTAGACCCTTGCTTTGATTTTCTTTGAATTTTAACTGGGTCTCATATAAGGACTCGACTGTCTGACTTGACGCAGTATAATTTTTGAAACTGACATCAGTTTTTCCACACTTAATTTTTAAAGCGTCAAGTTCTTCAGTTACAGCAGCAAGTTGACTCTTAACATAATCATAATTTTCACACTTGTTGTTGTACTCTTCCTGAAGTTTCCTAAAGTCCTTGGTTTTAGCTTCTAATTCAGCCTTCAGGGGTTTCTGTCCTTTCCTGAGTTGATATCCTTCATATCTCAGGTCCTTAACTTCTCTTTTAAATATATCAATTTGTTCCCGAAGAAATTTAATCGTGGCTTCACAAGCTGGAGTACATGTAACTTCAGTGACCGGAATGTTTTCAGAACTCATTGTTTCTCTACACTTCAAAACATCAAGTTCTTGAATTACATCAGCAAGACTAAGATGATTGAGATCTTTTGTCTTCTTGATGATAGCCACGTTCATATCCCATGATTTCGGAAGTGAATTTAGCAACTTTCTGTTTATCTCGGACTTAGTCAAGAAGATCCCGGCTATATTCATCTCAGTAGTAAGTGTAATAAATCGCTGCAACTGAGTTTCGAGCGTTTCTCCAGCGACATAATCGAAAAAGTTGAAATTTTGTCTTAACATATCCTGACGACTCTCTTTCATATTTTCAAACCCCTCGTAGACCTTAAAATCAATTAATTAAAAAAACAACTGGAAGCAAACGTCAAATTTAAAATGCCTTTTTTTTTTAATTTTAAAAACAACCTTAAAAGTCAAATTTAAAAAATCAAACTCAAAAGTCGAACTTGAAAAGTGAAACTTAAAAGTCAAACCGAAAAACTAAATTTGAAAATTTAAAAATTAAACGAAAAAGTCAAAGTTTAAAATCAAAGGTCAAACCTGAAAGTCAAAATCAAAATTTGAAATAAAAAGTCAAAAATAAAGAAAAAAATAAAATAAAAACAATTTATTATTATTATTATTATTATTATTATTATTATTATTATTATTTTAATTTTGAAGGAAAAAAGGAATTTTAAAATAAAAGAAATTGAATTTTTGGGTTAAATTTGACAAAATTTCGAAAGTTGGATGCGACTGGAAGTGTTTAAGTTTAATATTTCGCAGGAAAATCACAAGGAGTTAGCTAGAAGAGTTGCTAAGGCGCTGTGTTTGAGAGTTGGAGGTCGCTGGTTCGATCCCTGTCCGTTGCAAAATCGCTCCTTCTTTTTAATTGAAGCTGCTATGCGAGCTGCTGCTTAGCCGGCCACTGAGCCGAGCCTTCAAGCCGCAAACGGAGCCGTAAACGCCGAGCCGCTCTTCAAGCCACGCTCCACCGCTTCAATCCGCAAGCCGCCTAGTCGCAAGCCGCTGCCGAGCCGGGATCTCCGGAAACCCTAGCCGTAAACACAAACGCGCCGCCGGCCGTGAACTGTTTTCGGCAGTAAGCTCCGGCCGTAAACTGTTTACGGCTGCAGTTTAAGATTACGTGAAAATTCGACTTTGAAGCTCCAAAACTCAATCAAAAACACCTTTTTATGAAAAACACAAAGAACAAACCCCCTTTATTTTTGCGAGATCTATCCAAAACCGCAAAAAAATATTTCGAAAATAAGATCAAATATTGCCCCAAATAGAGTTTACGGTCCAAGAACTCGGAGTTTACGACCGTAAGCTTGGACCGTAAACACGAATTATTCAGATTCCGAACGAAACAATAAAACCTTTTGACTGATACAACTTGGCTCTGATACCAATTGTAAGTCCCTAATCTACCCGTGTATCAGTCAGATCTGTTTGATGGTGCGGAATCCCAATCAAACTGATGATGTAAGATCAAAATAAAAGAGAAAGAGAAGAAGAATAATATGAATCTTTGTATGTATTGATATGAATGAAGATCTGGATACAAAAGATTCACACACACATAAAAGATCCTGTTTCTCTCTGGCTGTAAACTCCTTCTAGTTCATCAATCTCTACTCCTCACCCTAAGACCTCTATTTATACATGTTGGATATGGGCCGGAAACATATGGGCCGTAAATGAGTTTACGGCCGTAAACTCAGCCGTAAACATGACCAAAAACTCCACAATTATTACACAAAAATATAATTGCCCAGAAAAGTAAAGTATAAACCATATTTTGACCCAACACTTGCATCTTGTCTGTTTCAATCAGATGATGGTTTCTCTTTAGTCTCATTAGATGGAAATCATAAAAACTACTAATAAGACCGAATCAAAAGGATTCCAAATACATAACTCCATAGTCCAATTTTACATGGGGGTACAGTAGAGGCAGTTTTATGGTAAACTCTTTGGAAGTATTCATGCAAGAAATGTTATTCAATACACTTATTTGATGGAGTTTGTTGATGCTTAAGAAGACTGTTGGTCTAAAGAAAAACAAATTAATTATTCTGTTCAAGAAGATGCAATGGATGTAGATAAAGATAAGAGACTTTTTTGGTAGTTTTCGATATGTCTGTCAAACTATAAGAGACTCTTATTATCCTTCAGCAAACTACTTTTTACTAACAAAGAATTATGAACCTAAATATTATCTAGAGGTGTTGAGAACGAAAGACTTCATATAAACTACATTTCACTATCCATAAGTTTCTTTAGTTTAAGATAACTACTATAATATTGGTCATGGGTATAGTGGCTCGATAAGATTAACATCTATACTAGCAAAATGTTAAAACAACTTTTCTACATGGTAACCTGGAGGAAGACATCTATATGCCACAACGAGAGAGTTTCCTCACAGTTAGCAAGAGAAAATCTATTGTGTAAATTGAAGATAAGTTTGTATAGTTTAAACCTTGCTCCAAGACAGTGGTCCTTGCAGTTTGATAGCATCATGTACAGGAACAAGTAGAAAATATACAAGATGGACCACTATTATTACCTAAAGAAGTTTGGCTCCTCATAAATCATCCTTTTTACCTTTAACTTTATGTTGTGGTCATGTATATTACTAGATTAAACATGTAGGAAATCAATAGAATGAAGGAGTATTTAGCTGGAGAGTTTGATATAAACAACCTAGGAGCTGCTTAGCAGATTTTAGGCATGAGTGTAGCCAGAGATAGTATAACATCTATGTTCTGATTATGTTTTTCCACTCTTTAATTTGGGCTTTTATATTCCATAAGAATGTTGAAGGATGACACGAAGAAGGAATCCATTTATCTCATTTGCTGAAAAATCTGAAAATCTAGACTTTATTGCATGGGACACGGGGCTCCCTTTTAAAGGCGCGACACACCTACGGTTCATATTTTGATTGTTTTTTTTTGGGTTTTGGGGTATTTAAAGGCCTTTAGCTCCATGGTCATGTCATTTCTTTGCCTCTATAAACCCTATATCGACCTTGATGATACCTTAGCCTTCTTTTGTGAACTTTGAGCTCATCCTTTCTCCTAAAATCCATTTTGGTGCTCATTTGGGGGAATTTGGTTATTTAGAGTGAAGTAAACAAGAAAGATTGATCAATAGAGCTTTTCATCTAAAGTATTCAAAATTCATACAACTTTTTGGACTTTTGTAAGTCATAAAGTTGCATGTTTTATTATGTTTCATCTTTGATCTAAGATTATTTGGAGTTTTAGTACTTTATTTGATGTTTTGGTCTCTTATATGGCTTGATCTATGGATTTTGGACAACTCCATGATCTTTAGATGGTGTTATACTTTAAATATGATGTGTTGGTGTAATAGAGAGTACATGCAAGGGCTTTGTTTACTACATGCATGAAGGAAAATGCTATCTTCAACAATTTAGAGATTAGGATTTTATATCTACTTTATTTAGGGTGTGTAAGTGGATATCCATTTAGACATCAGCGAGATCCATATCTAAAAGGTAAATGCTTGGACAAAATGGATTAAGTCGAGTTGGATGATAAATCTGGATAAACATGACACATCTGTCAGGGGACTGACATTTGATTTGAATTGCAAAATAATCTTATGATTATCCTATGGTTTTAAATGATACTTAGATTGGTTTAATTATATTTAAAAATGAAAAATTTTACTCTACAATTTTTGGATGTTACAAGTTGCTATCAGAGCTCTGGTTTGAGGGATTTAGGCTAGCACGAGGTGCATCGGAACTCAAACCGAGGACTGAGAAAATATTTTTTCAACATATTTTTCTAAAAAGGTTTTTATAAAGAAAAGGGTGTGATGCATGCAATTAGCCAAAGCTCAAGTAAGTGATTCCTAGAATATCCATAAATGTTGTTATATGTGTTATCATATCATATGGATGCTAGAAGTTAGAATAAGGATCTTCTCAAGATTGCATGTTAGAATGCCTGTGTAGGAGAGATGCATGTGTGCCTATTATGAGACTATTAGAGGTGTATGCTAGTGTTTAGGATAAAGATCTTTCAATAATCCCATGATAGAATTGCCAAATTGTTATGATGCCTTATTTCCTGATAGACTTGCTCTTGAATAATGTTTTCTTTGTGTTATATGAGACTTATACTTATATTAACTAACTATTAAGAAATGTGTTAGGTTACATGCCACAAAGATTAAATAGTTTTAGAATGCTTGATTTAGCCCTATTGTGTAGCTCTTGTTTGATTCCAACCATTATGGTGCAGGATCTTTAAGTCAAATGAATATTTAATTTTGTTGCATGTAATTGTATTCGTAAGATAGTTAGTTGACATTGGCATAAGTTTCTTCTGTTGCTGATAGTAGGGTGGGTGGAATTCCTAGTGACATAGGAACAATGTTAGAATGTGCTATCATAGGTATACGCCTAAGAGGAAACCTAAAAGAAGAATCTAGCAAGATTTCGGGTGTACGCTCATTTGAGCACATGTATATGAGATTAGAACATTTAGTAGTGGTCAGGTGTAGTGAATTGGAATATGTGTAGAAGGTAGTATCGGCCCATACTACCAGAAACATAGGATTTGTATGAAGATTAGTAAAAGTCAAAGGGTTTCTAAGGAACCAGTGGTAAGGGATAGTGTAGTTTGACAACATGATTTTTTATGGTATGCCGATCTCTATTGGTTATATGGTTAGGCCGGGTGAGGATGATATTGGCTATGGTTTGGCCCCAATGGCTATTTTCGTTAGAGTTTGAGTGTAATGGACTATGTGAGTTGGTTGATTATGAAGTCTCTGGAGTTTTATTCAATATGTTATCAATTTCGGTTACGATGCTTAAGGATGAACATGGGGATTGCAGAATTTGTTATTGTTGGTCAGTTGATGACATGGATTATCGTTTGTTGTGATAGGCTTAAATTTTAGTCTTTTGTTTTAGGGGGAGAGGAAAGATTGGCTGTTCATCAGTCAATAGATAGAATAAAGGAAAGGTGCTTACACACCAGTGTCTAGCCTAGGAGTCATGGATTAGTTGTTATGAATGGTTTGTTTCACAGAAACAAAAGACCAGAAGAAGTGATTGTTCTATTAGTTCAATGGTAGATGTGGAAATCTTAAGAGAGCATTCGTATTATGGTTGCATCGAGATGTTTCCACATGTGGAAATAAATATCTTGGTTGGAACTATAATAGAGGGAAGATAAGGGTATGAATTCTTTGCAATCAGCTGAGTCATGCCAAGCTATTTCAGTTAGAGGAGAAATATTGAATCCAATGACCACCATTTTCACATGTATATTTTTAATTTTGTTTTGATGTTCAATGGATTCTATTAAAAATTTTACCAAGTGGGTCGTTTTGGACTCATGAGCAACTTGTGCGACTATATCGGTGGATGATAATAAGGGTAATGATAATATGTTGGGTTTATCATATTTGTGTTGTGAGTATCAATAGGAGGTTCTTGAAGTTTTGAGAAGGGAGGGTTGTATGCCACTTCTCCAGGTGCAAATTTTGGTTGCATGAAGTTTGATTTTTAAGATACCTCGTCAACTAAAATAATAGCTTGGTCGACACGAATAAGATCAAGGAGGTGGTGTTGTAGAAGGTTCTGAGGTCTCCATCTAATATTTAGAGTTTCCTAAAGTTTAGTTAATGGTTATCTAAATGTTTATCTTAAATGATTTATGCACTCTGAAACTTAAAAAATGATATGTGTCGATTAGACCGGTTTAAGAGTGCTAATTTCGGACGACGATCAATGGTAGTTCGAACCCTAAGTGGAGGAGAATAGAGATTTTTTATTAAAGTTTCACAGAATAATTTAGCCTTTAGTTTCTGCCTCATGTATCACAAGAATCTCCGGTTCAAGCATACGGGTTATGGGTTATGACTAATTATTGCAAGAATGGAACTGTAGCAAGCTATCATCGGAGTATAGGTATTTTAGCCTTTTATTGTTATGTTCCTCCAAGATTCATTTATATTCCATTTGTTGTTAGGAAGGATTCATGGATTGGTCATGTCACAAGTAGAACATGGTTAACTATCAGGATTATATCCTCAAGAAAGTGTGAGTTGTCCTCGCCACAGGGAGCTGGTGGATAAAGGATTCTAAGTGGAAAGTAGTTAGCTTTTAGAGCATTAGAAATGTTCTTCAGAAAGCATTTAGACCACTCAAGTAGTGTATCAGGTTTATAAGGTGTGGTTATCTTGCAAAGGAGATTGGTTATCAGTTTTTAAGGACCGATAGTTGTTGATCAGTTCTAGTGTGAAGTATGTGTGCCATCTTCTTTTGGACTTCATTCTAACTATCATAGATTTATTAGTGTGAAAAAACCTTCGGGATAAGGTATGGTTGTTAAAGGTAGAAGTATTACATCTTGGGTTTCCTTATGTCTGCATTATGTGGGATTTATGGATTTAAAGGTTGGCTCCTTATTAATCGGTTTGTTGTAGTTTTCTTCATCAAGTAAGATTGGTATGTATATCCAGGCTATTATCGGGGAGTGTGAACTTGGATTGTTTGATTGTGGAAATGATGCTTCTAGCATTTAGTGTTTAACTGTTGTTTCGAAGTATTAGGATCTCAGTTGTTAGAACAGCATTTTCCAAGTTCCTTATGTGTGGGAATGTCATGTTGATGTGGATAGAAGGTTCGGTTGATCCGACCTTCGTTCAGACACTATTATCATGGCTAATATCACGAGTTTTTATGGATTAAATGGAAATGTCATTTTAGGCCCAGGTGAATGTTGCAAGAAGAATAGAGATTTGCTTGGATGTAGTAAAGTATTGTTTTTGATGTACTTCACTCTTTGGGTATAGTGGAAATGCAACGAATGTTTCGGGTCATGGTGACTGATGTTTTCTGTTAGCGGGATATGTTGAGGAAGCGTGTGAAGTGATGGAATATGTAAGTAAGGCATGGTTTGTCATTGATATCTACCTAATTGGCATAATGTGATTAGTTTATCATTAAGGCTAGTGAAGGATGTTGAATGGGTTTCTGCAGGTTGGTGGGATGATGGTCGAGGACCTATAGGCCTACTAAGGTGTTGATTGTGAGTCTTTAGACCCATGGATGACTGATCGCAAGAAGGGTTTTGTACTGTGAGCTTATCATTCCAATTATTAATGGGTCCACGATGTACCGTGAGTTATTGTGTATACAACTTAAGTGGGTTGGACCCGAAAATTGTGTAGTTAAGAATCTGATGTTTTAGTTGGATATACTTCTTGGCGCATTTGGGTGTTTCAGAGCATTGTGGTAAGGATATTCGTTACTTAGAGGCAGGAAGCTTTCAACCTATATGTTAGGTCGAATGTTGACTTGTTCGAAGGTTATGGTGTGACAACCACATTTTCGGCTTGAAAAGACATTTTCCTTATGCTTATTTGAAAAGAAAGTATTATTTATATTATAGAATTTGTCCCATAAAAATCATTTCCGAATAAATATTTTTCATTGATTATTAAAAGGTTGGGATGTCACAACTGATATGAGAAATATAAGCATAAACATAGTTGTTACATACCTTACAACATCTTATTATATTAATGGCCTACACCTCCTCGAATCACTCATGAAGTCTAAACATCATTATCTGTGTACCTATGTACTACTTCCTGTGATATAACGACACTAAGTGAGTCAGGCTGGAAATCCTTGTGAGTACATACGGTTTTCAACGCAAAATAATATAATTTATTTGTTAAATTATCTATTTCACATCAAATAATTAACCCAATTACCCATACCCGTTTTCTTATATCATAATCTCTAAGGATCTATTCTAATATTAATCATGCAACATCGAGTAGACAGTACTGCTTCGGGGATTCCTCTACAAAACATGTCAGTAAGGAATAGAGTACATCAAATTAACACGTAATTCATCACATATAGGTTGTGAACCTATATATGTTCCGCCAGACTATATAAAATAGTTTGTTGTGGTCATCAATACTCTCTTAGATGACTATATCGTAAGTACCATAGTACTATTAAAATCATAGACTTTTTATCATCATTTTCATCTCTCATCTCTAATCACCCATAACTCTCATCATCTGTCATCTTTCATCACCCATCACCCTCATCATATGTCATCTCTCATCACCCATCACCCTCATTGTTTTTCATCTCTCATCATCCATTACTACCCAATATAATATAAAAATAAATATATGGTATAAATCATATAAAGATCATCTCATGTTATTTCATCTAACAGAAAACATCTTAATCACAAAGAGTGAGCACATATAGCATTTAATTATCTAAATACTTCATATCCATGTGTAAGATGAAATTAACTATGGAGTCACTTGTAAAAGTGGATGACTTGAAATTCGAGTAGCGCGTCACCTAATACTTTAGATTTTCCTTTGATATGACCTAGGTAATCGCATCAATAAGTCTTAGTTTTATATTCATGGTGACTAATGATTGTCTATATTCCTCACTAATCCTAATGTCTACATCAAGATCTATCAAGTAAAGAATAACTACGTAATATTATATCGGAGGTAGGGTCTGTTCGGATTATAGAGTATACTGTTTAGAAATCCTACTTGAAACACCTCACTAAATCTAGCGTAGACATCATTCCCATTAATAGATCAATTAATATTTTGACTTGGAATCACGGATAAATCTTATTTATAAATTCATAATAATGATTATGAATATAAATAAAAGTTACACACACAGTTGTAAAAATCACGACTAGGTCCCGATTAATCTCCGATTAACCCCTAGGCGCTACTCAACCGATTAGAGGGCACCTAGCAAATAATCTCTACATACATAATGAGAGAAACATCATAAAATAATGAAATTTTAACATTTTGAAGAAGTTTTATTTCAATGGAGACCATCTGAGGCAAGATTATTGTTGTATAAATCATATTAACCTATATTGTTATCATATTAGTGGTATTTATGAACTTTGATATAATATTATTAATATTTAATTTTTTAAAA
This sequence comes from Lactuca sativa, assembly GCF_002870075.4. NCBI lineage: Eukaryota > Viridiplantae > Streptophyta > Magnoliopsida > Asterales > Asteraceae > Lactuca > Lactuca sativa. The sequence goes on from NC_056629.2 coordinate 128,966,328, forward strand.
TTCAACAAATTAGCAATTAATGGTCCCCGATTAATCCATCGATAAATCTCCGCCTAGCCGATTAATCCCTTGACCCCAGTCCACCGACTAGCTAACGTCGAGCATCTTTTACAACCTTGGTTACACATGAATCATAGTAAGTGCAACTTAACTTATAGGGATTTTAGTGAAAATCGGGAAAGTCGTGTGCAAAACTCCAAAACTGAAAGCTCTATTTCTTAGCCAATCTAGAGCCTCAATAAAGTATCCAGAAACTAGAAAACTATAGGGACTACGGGTGCAGAAGGGTTTCGAAAGGATTTGAAGCTAAATGGATGAGAAAATAGGTTGAATTCATCTTCTATTTATATGGGATACAATGGGGCACACAAATTAGATCGGTGTCGTGTGCTTTTGTGATGTCTCTCCTCTACCTTGCCGTCACATGTCGCAATTATAGTGCTATTCGTGCCACCTTCTAGAAGCGACGCGCATGCCGTGCGCTTCTCAATTTAATTATTTTCTAAAAAAATATTTTTCTCATATGAGCTCCGTTTTCAACATTCTTTATATCCACATGTAGTTATCAACGATTAATACAACTTTCATTTAGACTTTGCTGGCTGATTCTCACTTTATTTCTAAACTTATATTTTTTTTAAAAGGCTTAGACTGTTAAAGTGCATATAAAAATCATAATTCTCTCATACTGTGACATCCCAGAATTTAGGTCTAAAATTGTAGAGAGTCAGTTCACCGCGAACTTCTTTGTAATTTGACCTGTTGAGCTTTAATGCATATTTTGAAAAATATATACTTTCATTATAAATATTATAAGATACCATATGGTATCTTACTTCCAAATGTGAAAACTATCAAATGAATCAAACCTCTCAAACTATAACCCATGTTAATACTTATGTTAAACCAAAATTTTGTATTAAGTAATTGTGAGTGAAGCGAACTTTCTATTCTCATAATATATGTTCCCCTATTTCCAAAAATATAAAGAACATCCAAAACAGAGTTTGTATACAAAATATATGATAGTTATAAGAAAAAAAATAAGTAAAACACTGATTTTTATTAAACTGCTAAAACCGAATCGATCCATTGAGGCACTTGCACACCACAGAAGGAAATTCTGAGAGCTTTTTGGACTCAAATTGTGGTCTAATATTTAATTTCATACTCGAAATATTTTTAGCAAAATTATTTACAAATTTCGAAAAATCATACGTTTCGGGTCATTTAGACACGAAACTTTAAACGGGATTACTAGAGTTCTACAACTCAAGAAATTTTATATGTTCGGTTTTTTGAACCCGTGAACTCTACTCTATCATATGACACTTTCAAAAAAATTCTAGATGTTGGGATCTCGATACATAAACTAGAGTTGTTTTAGGAACTTTTTGGAAAGTATGACATCACCAAGGCCCAACCTAGCCTTCTTCGATGAATGAAATCAGATTGCTGGACTTCCTTGGACTTGCCCACGTGACCCCTATCCTCATCACCCTTATTCTTCATTTGTGTGCACTCATTCTCATAGTACAAGCATGGTGAGTTTGTGTGTTGGACTTTTTAACTAGATAACGTGCATGACGCATGTGAGAGACCTCCTACACTATTATTAAAAGGATTTTGTTCAAAATATCATCACCAATTCACCATCCCTTTATGTCCTATCCCTCACTTTCTTTCACTCTCTTTTCTCGGTTTAGAAACACCAACAAAAGCCACCACATCAACCGTCGAGAACCACCACTACTCCACCCCTTTTCTCCCTATTTCGTCGAGTAACCACCACCACCTAGTTGGCACCACTTGCTTCGATTTTTCTATGAAAACTCCAAGATAAACCCTCGACTTTTTATTGTTTGTTTAATGTGTATTGATTCCAAACAAACCGATCAAAATTCGTTGATAGATTGTGCTATCATACGATGCTTCCCGGAAACGATCACATTCTTGAGTCTAAACTAAGTTCACATATCAAAGGTGAGTGCTTACATCCCCTTTTTATACTTTTTATATATTTCGTATAGGAATACATGTGTTCATATATTTTGTTTATGCAAAAACACTCTTGAAAAACATACTCCAAAATGCTATGATTTTTTTGTGAAAAATGCTATTTTACCCATCTTAAGCCCTATGGTTTGCAATATTTGTTTGTATGCAACTAATTTAGTCAGGTACCTTTTCAGGGAGTACATGTAGAGGTTCATACAATCTTTATACAATTTATTATGATTTTTGCAAACCTACCTATCATTGCTATCCTTTTTTAGACCAGTCAGTAAAAACCTTAATATTCAACTTAGTCAGAGTTCATATTAGGTGAGGGAAAAAATTAGGAACAAATTAGACTCAAGTTTTAAACCTTGAGACTTTACGGATCCTAATTCTAACTCCTGTTGATATTTCTAGAATTTTTCTAAAACAGGGACGATATCAACATTCTATATTAATTTTCATGTTTTGTCTTTCAAATAGATATATACATGATATGTGACTTTACCAGTTTGTAGTATTTCAAAGACCAAACTTATTTCATGCATATATATATATATATATATATATATATATATATATATATATATATATATATATATATATATGTTTAAATACATATGAATATAAGTTATAAAGATTATAACTTGGAACATAGACATATACTTATGATCACTGTTTTGAAATATACCTCTTTATAAATGAGAGTACATTACACTTTTACGTGTGTACCAAATATACTCGGATTTTATAAACTTCGTGCAAATCATTATGCCTAGTGACTTGTCCACATATAAGTAAGGGCTGAGAGCTATTCATGTACCATAGTTAACGGCTTTACAATGAAGCATTATTCATTAGCTAAGTCTAATCACTTAACATACCCACACTACTATAACTGTTAGTCTTCCGAGCGAGATACGTATGTATAGATTTATAGCGGGTTGATATCCCCACTTACGGTTGCTAGATACAACCTTAACTGATCAATCGATGTAACACCCCAAACTTTGGAAAGTCAAGAAAAGAAAGAAGACCTCAATTTTTGAGGGGAGACTCAGCGAGTCCTAGGAGGGACTCGGCGAGTCCGAGCGGGATCCGGGTCGAGGTGTAAGCGACCGACTCGGCGAGTCGGCCAAGGAGACTCGACGAGTTGGGTCTGAACGAGGAAAACCCTAAATTCAGGACTTGGAGCCTATTTAAGCGTCTCATTCTCCTTCCTAGGGTTCCTTTACTGCCTCTCTACCCCAGAACACCAAACCCTAGCCACCATATCCGTTTTAGAGCTAGATCTTGCCTTGAAGAGTGCACTAAAGCATGGAAAAGGAAGAAAGGCTTTGGAGGTGCAAGAAGGGACTGTAGATCCGGGATTGAGAAGACATTTCAGACCAATTGGAGGTAATAAGCTGTTACTTGGAATCCCTTTGCACCTAGATCTATTCTCATGTGTGAGTTTTGGACATTTTGGCATGATAAGTAACCATTTCGAGTTAGAGGTCTAGATCTGAGGTTGCTACCTCATATCCATGTTTGTTTTGGTCTAGAATCCCCTAAAGTATCAGCCCTTGGTACGTTGAAGAAGTATGTTGCCATAAACCCTAGTGTGAATGTGTTTTAAGCCTAGATCTCTTGATCTACACGTAAAGTTTGCCACTTTACGTGGGGGATAGGCCTTAGAAGTATGGATCTATGAGTTGGAAGCCCTGCTTGGCTCGAAAAGCCACAGCATGGATTAGGACTGAATAGACTCGGCGGGTCCTTCGAGTGGACTCGGCAAGTATCTTGAAGATGAGGAGGAACTCGACGAGTGGGATGAACAGCTCGTCGAGTCGGATGAAGTTAGACATCAACTCGGCGAGTTGGAAGAACAACTCGACGAGTTGGTTGAAGATTGCCTTGGACTCGGCGAGTCCATTAGTGGACTCGGCGAGTCAGGTCGCGAAACCTCAAACCCTTCGAGTTGAGACTCGAATCAGTGAGTCGGGTGGTGACTCAGCGAGTTGGACAGGACAGGACTTGGAACTAGTTGGACTCGGCGAGTCATAGAATGACTCGGCGAGTCGAGTCGTGAATAGAAAGACCCTGAGCTTATGAACTCAGCGAGTCATTAGGTGGACTCGGCGAGTAGGGTTGACCTGGAAGGTTGACTTTGACCAGAGTTGACTTAGTTGACTGTCAGACTAAGTGTTATATGTATATTGATAGCTCAGAGAGCTAGAGGAGCAGCGGTTCAGGGGATAATCGAGTAGCAGCCAGAGGTTTATCAACAGAGCTCAGCAGTTCAGGTGAGTTTCCCTTCAGTAGGAACGGGTCTAAGGCCACAATGCCGGCCCGTTTAGCTAGCAGTAGTATCCAGATTTTGATCTGATGCAGTAGTTAGCATGTTTGATGCCTTCGTGGCTCAGACAGGATTTATGTGTTTATGCTAGTAGATATATTTATGATATGTTCAGTCAGCTTCGGACTTTGGTCCGATGTTGGGGACAGAGGTCCCAGTCAGCTTTGGACTTCGGTCCGATGTAGTAGTTAGTATGTTTAATGCCTTCGTGGCTCAGACAGGATTTATGTGTTTATGCTAGTTGATATGTTTATGCTATGTTCAGTCAGCTTCGGACTTCGATCCGATGTAGGGGACAAGGTCCCAGTCAGCTTCGGACTTCGGTCCGATGTCAGCTTCGGACTTCGGTCCGATGTAGGGGACAAGGTCCCAGTCAGCTTCGGATTTCGGTCCGATGTCAGCTTCGGACTTCGGTTCGATGTAGGGGACAAGGTCCCAGTCAGCTTCGGACTTCGGTCCGATGTCAGCTTCGGACTTCGATTTGATGTAGGGGACAAGGTCCCAGTCAGCTTCGGACTTCGGTCCGATGTAGGGGGCAAGGCCCCAGTTAGTCCGGACTTCGGTCCGATGCAGTGGGCAAGGCCCAGTATGTGCTTTATATGTTATTTTGTGGTATGTGGTAGATTGGGGGAGCTCACTAAGCTTCGTGCTTACGGTTTTTAGTTTTGGTTTCAGGTACTCGATTTTCAAAAGAGGAGCTCGGGAAGATTGCAGAGCACACACCATAGTCAGTTAGCCTGGGAATGTTTGACTCTGATAATGATATTATGTTTTGAATTTAATACTCAAAAGTTATGTTTGACTTATGATACGTTGTTTATAAATCTAATTTTAGTAATGTTTTAAAAGAAATTTTTAGTCGTGATTTTTGGATCGTTACAAGTTGGTATCAGAGCCTTGGTTTGAGGGATTCGGGCGCACTCCTGAGTGTGTCTGAACTCAAACTAAGGAAGTGGTATAGAGTTTTCAAAAGAAAAATCATAGTTACAAAAGAATTTTGAGAAAAGAAAACAATTTTAGAAAAAGTGTAAAGAAAAGAGTTTTAGAAAAAGCAAAAAGAGTTTTGAAAAGAGAAAAGGGTGTGGTGCATGCAATCAGCCGAGCTCAAGTAAGTACTCCCAATTTACCCATACAAGTTATGTTATGAGTATTAGTATTAGTTTCAGTATCAGTTTCAGTTTCAGTTTCAGTTTCAGCTTCAGTAGAACAGCATGCTAGTATAGGACTAAGGATCTAGGAGGATACCTTATGTGCCTACTATATGTGTTACAGCTTTATGAGAATTGCATGCTAGTATTGAGTAGACAGCAGTAGGATAGCCTGTTTAGGTTATGCCTGGTAGTGCGAGCTTAGCATTGTATGCTAGTGTAGTTTCTCGTTATGAGAATAGTTTTTCCTGAGTATGTTTCCTTTATCCGAATGCTGCTTGCTTTGTGCTTTGTGGGACTCTGAGTGGTGGGAGTTAGCCATTAGGTAAATACGTCACATCACATGTGAGCAGGGTTGAATAATCTCAGAGTGTTGGATTTGGCCGTATTGCGCAGCTCTTGTCTGAGTCCAACCGTTGTAGGGACGAGTCTTTTACTCGAAGGATTATCCGAGCCTCATTGCATGTGATGGTATTCAGGTGGTGGCTAATCAGCATTACGAGGAGGCCTTCAGCAGCTGAGGACTGGTTTGAGTGGAGTCAGAGATTTCCCTAGGGCAAGCCTAGGATGGGAGTAGCAGAGATCAGTAGAAGTGATTTGGTGGAGTTGAGGTAACTCTTAAGGAAAGTGCGGATAGATGTGGAAGGTAGTAGGGGCCCATACTACTGAAAGCAGAGGATCCGCACTCGATTCAAGAGGGGCCAAGACGAAACCAGGGAATGGTGGAGTGAGTGAGAAATCCCTCAGCAGTAGTGTGTAAATTGATCAGGAATTGTTATATTTTCAGCGTGGTGACATTGCGTGAGCTACCAGTTAGCAGTCCAGACGTCGAGGAGGGATCTGGCTCGGGCTTTAGAGCCAGGCAGTTTGATGATCAGATGAGGGATTTCATTTCCGTAGAGATCACGCGCAACATCATTGATCAGACTCCAGTAATTTTCGGTTCGGTTAGGGAGGCCATTGTGGAGCTCATGGACCGTCATCTTGAGGCCTTTAAGGCCGGGATAGTTTCAGGACAGTTTGGGGCTCGTCTAGGTCCCGAATCTTATGGAGTTCAGGGATCCATCAGGGAGGGAGATCCCATTTCTAGTTTCTGCCATCAGGGGACAGGAGTGAGTGGGGAACCCTTTCTCCAAGAGAGACCTCTATATGATTGGATAGTTGAGGAAGTTTTGCGAGCCATTCGCGAGGATCTGCCCGACATGGTCGTGAGGATCACTGATAGATTGATCGAGAGGCTCCAGGATCAGACAGCTATTGTTCATTCAGCGGGCAGGGAGTCGGAAAGGAAGAGGAAAGTGGATGAGACTCAGGTAGCCTCAGGTTCGGGTAAGAGGCCCAAGGGTTCGGATTTGAGGGCAAGGAACTATCAGAACCGCAGTCAATGCGGGAAGTGCGGAAGGACGCACATGGGTGTGTGCAGGCGTAGAAATGGTGATGATTTGGGCTGTTTCAGATGCGGTCGAATGGGTCATATCAGCAGGGATTGTACTACTACCATTGCCCAAGGACTTGACCTGATATGTTTCCATTGCGGTCAGAGAGGCCACAAGAAGGCCCACTGTCCGAGTTTGTTTACAGCAGGGCAGGTGTCAGCTCCTGCCCCTGGGACTTCGAGAGCCCAACGGACATCAGGGCCGGGCAAGGGCGCCTACGGCTCAGAGCCAAGTTTTCCGGTAGATTTCAGCAGGGATTCGAGCAGCACTGAGTGATGGAGGTATGTATCTTTTGCTTTTCTGTCATCTATTATTGTGATATTATTGTTATGTTGCTGCATTACCTGCTCGTGGTTGAGTTTTATGCCATCTTCATACCTTGGAATTCGAATAGTGAATTGGAGGTCGTTCCCTCTAGATCAGGTTATTTCGGATTCAGTATCTGTAGCATGTATGTGTAAGATGCAGTAGTGCTTTACTACTTGCGGAGGGCGTTAGTCGAGTAATGATCAGTTAAATTCTCAGTTGTGATAGTTCAGAGTTTTTAGTGGAGTAGCTAGCAGTCAGTAAGAAAGTGGGTTGGGGAGATGCACCCCAAACGCAGATTCTCGGGATGTAGTCCCTAAAGCAATTACAGTTAAGGATCGAAGGGTGCTCAGTCAGATAGCAGGAAGGGTGTGGATCTGGTAAGAGCTAGTTGGAGCGCTGGCAAGGATAAACGTCGGCGGACAGCATATCGCCCTTCTAATGAAAGGAAGGATGGAAATCCTTTCGACCAGTGAGCAGTAAGGATCTAGTCGAATCCAAGTGGGGGAGAACCCTTCCAAGTATACAAGAATAAGAGCCGCGTAGACTCAGAATGATTGCGCGGCCTCTGAAATGATTGTAGCATAGTGATCGATGGATTGAGGAGTTCAGATTTGGGAGTTTAAGGACCTTTCCAGCAGTTAGTTCATGTAATCGAGATGGTTAGAAGCTGGTTGAGAATCCAGGATTGGAGGACCACCTATAGAGGCTCAAGTGAGTCGAAATGAGGATCCTGAGAGCGGTTAGCAAGAGATGTCTACGTATTAGTAGCCAGTGTCAGCGTCAGCATGCAGGATTGTGTAGATTCAGGAGTTGGGAGTTTGGAAACTTCCCAACGAAAGCTTCTTGTATCCGGATTAGTAGACGGTTGGTTTGGGAACCAAGCTGAAGAGTTCCTCGATGAAGCGCTAAGTATATCAAGGATATAAGATGTCAAGAATGATGCAGTATTCAAAGACTAAGGGTTGTTTTTGGGAAATCGGGATGAGGAATCACTAGCGGGACTAGGGATAGTCAGGATGTTCTCGAGATTGTAGTAGTGTTGTAAGTCTGCGGGGGTAGCCGTAGCATTCACTAGCAGCCAGATAGTATTAGAGAGTTGTAAGTCCGCGAGCGTAGTCGCAGCCTTTTATCAGATTGGTAGGTAGCATGAGCGCGTGTTAGACGCGGGAAAGCAGTAATACCCACCAGTTCGGGTGCAGCAGTGAGGATATGGGAATCCACGGGTTAGATTTCGGATTTCCCAAATGGATCAGTTATGGCTAAGTCAGCAATTTTGGCTATAGATCGTCACATCAGTTATGAGATTAGAGTAGCAGTGGACCGTTGGGGTTCGGGTATGTTAAGGGCTACCGTCAGTCTGGGAGCCATCATGTTGTTAGTCGTGGAATTGATGATGTCAGGATGTGACGTATGGACCCGATCGGTTGGATCGGAAGGTTGCTAGAGCCACAGTGACAGGATAACTAGTGGAAACTAGTCCTAGAGGAAGATTTCGTTCAGAAGTCGTGGAAGCGACTAAGTGAGGAGTCCCTTGACTCCACAGTTGGGTTGGAGTTCAGTGTTTCAGTCAGATCAGTGTTTCAGGCAGCTCAGTGTTTCAGCTAGTTCAGTGTTTCAGGCAGCTCAGTGTTTCAGCCAGTTCAGTGTTTCAGGCAGCTTAGTGTTTCAGGCAGCTCAGTGTTTCAGTCAGTTCAGTGTTTCAGGCAGCTCAGTGTTTCAGTCAGTTCAGTGTTTCAGGCCGTTCAGCGTTTCAGTCGGTTCAGCGTTTCAGGCAGTTTAGAGTTTCAGGCATGTTCAGTATTGCAGGCAGTTCAGTGTTTGGAAGGTTTCAGAGTTTTGGGTCAGTATTAGTATTTGTGTTGGAATGCAAGTGCTGACGGTATAGTTGGTTGATTTGGAAATGGCAAGTCTCTCTCACCAGGATCAGTTGAGCCTTCTGCCAAGTGTAAGTGATCTGTAAGGATAGCTAGGCAGGTAGCTTTTCTTTCAGGAGGGAAGGCTCGAGTTAGTAGGAATTGAGTAATCAGATGGGATATAAGCAAGCTGATTCCAGCAGCATCGTTTCAGTATGAGCGGCAGAATGGATAGAACAGTTATAGATAGTCGAAGTATCTTCAGGAGTCGCTGGAAGCGACTAGGAGATTGCGATGGAGTGTAGTGACCGGTGGGAGTCTGGTAACTCAGATATCGGTAGATTAGTTGGACCAAAGTGGTCTCAGTGCATCCAATAGGCGGATGAGGGGTACAGAATTCTCAGTCGGAGGAAGTAACATTGAGGAAATTAGGGAAAGGAGAAGAATTCAGTATGTACCAACAGTAGTGACCAGCACTGTGAGTGGCTGGAGTGATGGACAAAAGGGTGTTAGTTTTTCCAGGTAGAGAGTTGGAGGCAGTTCGCAGGACAGTTGGTCATAGCAAACTTCGAGGACGAAGTTTAGTTTAAGTGGGGGAGAGTTGTAACACCCCAAAGTTTGGAAAGTCAAGAGAAGAAAGAAGACCTCAATTTTTGAGGGGAGACTCGGCGAGTCCTAGGAGGGACTCGGCGAGTCCGAGCGGGATCCGGGTCGAGGTGTAAGCGACCGACTCGGCGAGTCGGCCAAGGAGACTCGACGAGTTGGGTCTGAACGAGGAAAACCCTAAATCCGGGACTTGGAGCCTATTTAAGCGTCTCATTCTCCTTCCTAGGGTTCCTTTACTGCCTCTCTACCCCAGAACACCAAACCCTAGCCACCATATCCGTTTTAGAGCTAGATCTTGCCTTGAAGAGTGCACTAAAGCTTGGAAAAGGAAGAAAGGCTTTGGAGGTGCAAGAAGGGACTGTAGATCCGGGATTGAGAAGACATTTCAGACCAATTAGAGGTAATAAGTTGTTGCTTGGAATCCCTTTGCACCTAGATCTATTCTCATGTGTGAGTTTTGGACATTTTGGCATGATAAGTAACCATTTCGAGTTAGAGGTCCAGATCTGAGGTTGCTACCTCCAATCCATGTTTGTTTTGGTCTAGAATCCCCTAAAGTATCAGACCTTGGTATGTTGAAGAAGTATGTTGCCATAAACCCTAGTTTGAATGTGTTTTAAGCCTAGATCTCTTGATCTACACGTAAAGTTTGCCACTTTACGTGGGGGATAGGCCTTAGAAGTATGGATCTATGAGTTGGAAGCCCTGCTTGGCTCGAAAAGCCACTGCATGGATTAGGACTGAATAGACTCGGCGGGTCCTTCGAGTGGACTCGGCGAGTATCTTGAAGATGAGGAGGAACTCAACGAGTGGGATGAACAGCTCGTCAAGTCGGATGAAGTTAGACATCAACTCGGCGAGTTGGAAGAACAACTCGACGAGTTGGTTGAAGATTGCCTTGGACTCGGCGAGTCCATTAGTGGACTCGGTGAGTCAGGTCGCGAAACCTGAAACCCTTCGAGTTGAGACTCGAATCAGTGAGTCGGGTGGTGACTCAGCGAGTTGGACAGGACAGGACTTGGAACTAGTTGGACTCGGCGAGTCATAGAATGACTCGGCGAGTCGAGTCGTGAATAGAAAGACCCTGAGCTTATGAACTCAGCGAGTCATTAGGTGGACTCGGCGAGTAGGGTTGACCTGGAAGGTTGACTTTGACCAGAGTTGACTTAGTTGACTGTCAGACTAAGTGTTATATGTATATTGATAGCTCAGAGAGCTAGAGGAGTAGCGGTTCAGGGGATAATCGAGTAGCAGCCAGAGGTTTATCAACAGAGCTCAGCAGTTCAGGTGAGTTTCCCTTCAGTAGGAACGGGTCTAAGGCCACAATGCCGGCCTGTTTAGCTAGCAGTAGTATCCAGATTTTGATCTGATGCAGTAGTTAGCATGTTTGATGCCTTCGTGGCTCAGACAAGATTTATGTGTTTATGCTAGTAGATATATTTATGATATGTTCAGTCAGCTTCGGACTTCGGTCCGATGTAAGGGACAGAGGTCCCAGTCAGCTTTGGACTTCGGTCCGATGTAGTAGTTAGTATGTTTAATGCCTTCGTGGCTCAGACAGGATTTATGTGTTTATGCTAGTTGATATGTTTATGCTATGTTCAGTCAGCTTCGGACTTCGGTCCGATGTAGGGGACAAGGTCCCAGTCAGCTTCGGACTTCGGTTCGATGTCAGCTTCGGACTTCAGTCCGATGTAGGGGACAAGGTCCAATTCAGCTTCAGACTTCGGTCCGATGTCAGTTTCGGACTTCGGTTCGATGTAGGGGACAAGGTCCCAGTCAGCTTCGGACTTCGGTCCGATGTCAGCTTCAGACTTCGATTTGATGTAGGGGACAAGGTCCCAGTCAGCTTCGGACTTCGGTCCGATGTAGGGGGCAAGGCCCCAGTTAGTCCGGACTTCGTTCCGATGCAGTAGGCAAGGCCCAGTATGTGCTTTATATGTTATTGTGTGGTATGTGGTAGATTGGGGGAGCTCACTAAGCTTCGTGCTTACGGTTTTCAGTTTTGGTTTCAGGTACTCGGTTTTCAAAAGAGGAGCTCGGGAAGATTGCAGAGCACACACCATAGTCAGTTAGCCGGGGAATGTTTGACTCTGATAATGATATTATGTTTTGAATTTAATACTCAAAAGTTATGTTTGACTTATGATACGTTGTTTATAAATCTATTTTTAGTAATGTTTTAAAAGAAATTTTTAGTCGTGATTTTTGGGTCGTTACAATCGAAGTGGGTGATACGTATCTACAATTGTTATTACAACATACAATGAAGCATTGTACGAGGTATATTCAGTTATATAGCTCGGTTATAGGGCTCGCTATAAACATTAACTACAATCTCTCTCTCTCTCTCTCTCTCTCTCTCTCTCTCTTACACACACACTACAAAGCCATGGGTATGGTTTCTCTCAACACAATTTTAAGTATGGATTTACTTATGCAAAGACATCTTTTGGTTTTCAATGGTTATTCAAAGACTCATTACAAATACAGTTTTAAGTATGGTTTTACTTACAAAGGAAATACTTTTTCTAGTTTTTAAAATTATCACTACTGTTAGCAGAAAACCTATAACTCTCACCAACATTTTGTTGACCTTCAAAACATCATGTATTCTCAGGGAATTAGTAATCATGAAATTCATACGCTGGATTAATCATGAATTTCAGGCTATCTAGTTTACTAGTTTTGTTATGTTTGTCTATTTGTTTAAGGCAATTCATGTACTATACTATTATCTGTAAGAACCATGTATTCAAAAATCAATATGCAATACAAATGATGTTTTTTTTTATTGTTGTACTTTGTGACAACTGGCTATTCTGGGTCAACAAAAGTCAAGCAAGTCAAACGAAAGTCAAATAGTTAGGACATAAAGCGTGAATTATGCCTTGCTTTTAGGGTTTTCAGTTTTGGGACCCAAAAACCTTGAGATTTTGGTTGTGATGGACCGAAATCACATGCCTAGACTGAAATCATATTAGAACGAAGTTACATGCTAGACCGAAATCATACTTGGACCGAAATCATGCTAGACCGAGATCATGCTTGGACCGAAATCACTCGGTTGGAGCTTACGCCGAAATCACCAATTTGATTAGGTGGTGCTTTTCCCAATGTGATTAAATACACAAACTAATGCAAACATCACATCACCCTTACCCCCATCTATATATTAGGCCGAAAACTCCTCACAATCTTCATTTCAATCTTTGAACTTCTTACATTTTCTATCAAAGAAACGAGTTTAACTTAGTACATCCTCAAATCTTCATACACTTTTCCCAGAAACATCTTCAAACATACCCAGGAAACTAGTTTCTCAAGTTGATTCTTAGGAATTTGTTGTAAGTATCCTTGTTAAATCCAATGTTCATAGAACACTTTCATGTTTCTTAATCTGATTTACATAAATTATTATGTGTTAAAAAATCATAGGATACAAACACCTTCAAGTGTTCTAACTTGAAGATCATCACCTTCACCCCATTATCCAGTCACGAACACACTCGAGGTGTGTTCATACCCCTACAATTTTCAAGATATTTCTATGTTTTAGGGGGAGGGGGAATAAAAGTGAAACACAAGACAACTCGTGTTAAAATAAAAAATGGTTAAGTATGGTTTGCTACTTGTTATACAAAAACGCTAAATTTAAGAAACAACTTTACCTCCAAACTTGCGAGCTTTTACATAAAAAGTTTTGTGCAAATACACTATGACTTTCTGAAAAAGATATATATATATATATATATATATATATATATATATATATATATATATATATATATATATATATATATATATATATAATGGTACATACAAAGGATATATCATTTCAGCAAAACAATTTTTATAAACTATAATAGGTACAGTTTATGGGGGCATTCACACTATTTTACCATTTCGGGATAAAGAAATAATTATATAAAGGTATAACTATTTTTATACTATGTACACACTATGGAAGGGTAATACATACATTTAAACGAAAAAGGGTTTTCATTACACTAGACGTAAACCAGTTAATACAATTTTGTAAGACATTTGGCTTCACCGTACCTACCAGAGTACACACTAAAGTCCTATATATATAACCAGAGTCTCTTGTAGGGAGAGCGTTACACTTGTCTATAGATCTATACGGGACTGACAATCCCACACATAAACTATTAGCTATAGTTAGACTGACAAGTCTGGGGCGACAAATGTCGTACCATTCCGACGCCTGAAGAACGTCGTAACAGCCCATGTAGGTTGCTAGCATGATTATAATAAATCACATGAGGTATTAACTAATACATTTGGTTTATGGGGCTAACTTACATTCAACCAGTTTTATTTAATAATAAAACTACATTACATTATTTTACTGTACAATTGGTAGTTCCAGAAACATACATTCAAAGAGTTTTACACTGATACAACTAGAGTACATTATTTTCTAGTATAGTACAACTTATTTTTCTAGAAATATACATTTAAATGGTTTTATAAATATTAAAACTAAATTATACTACTTTCAAGTACAACAATACTCATACATTTTCGGTCTTAGGGAATCTAAGACTACATTTCATTTTACAAGAAAATACTGGATTTTCTGGAATCACACACTTTCATCTTACAAGGAAAAATTGCAAATTTTTCTCATACAAACGCTTATGAACTCACAAACTTAATTGTTGACACTTTTTCAAAGTACTTGTATTCTCAAGAAATTAGTAAACAGGTACTCATAAGGATTTGATTTTTGAAGATTTGGCATAGCTGCTTCACGTCACATATTTTTGGTCATATGAATTTGGAAATCAAACAAACAACCATTCAAATACAATGTAAAAACTTATAAATTATCAATATAATGGTTGTAATGCTTTGATCTGTATTATTCAATTATTATGATATTGTACATGAAGTCATCCACACCCAGACGTTTATGCTGTTTCTCGGTTTGGGTGTGACAGATTGGTATCAGAGCATTGTTTATAGTGAACTAAGTATATCAAACCACGTAAGGTATACAACTATAAATACAATGGGGCTAAAACACTTTGACTAAGAAGTATACTTTTAGAATATAGTAGTACTTTTTTATAAAAAGTATACATACATGCATACATACTAAGAAACAGTATCATAGTAAGAACCATATAAAAGTAATTTGATAAGTTGAACACAACGATTAGGCCTAGACACTTATGTAATCATATATGGAATAAATATAGTCTGATCAACTATATTTATATGAGATATGACTAACATGTGTTTGGGAATAGTTGTGGTGAACAACGAGTCAAAAACTTACCAACTTTATATACCAAGAAACTCTAGAATCAAACATACAGTTAAAATACTATAGGAGTATTTATGATACAATAGAACCATACAACTAGACTCTTCATGTGTCTTTATACCGCTATTCTTGCGCAATCGACATAACCAAACATATAGTTAAGACACTCTATTTCGATAATACTCGATTCATGACCATTATCAAAGACTTATCATCATTCCACTTTTAAAATTTATGGCAGAAGTATGCCACAATGAAAATCTATCAGGCATGTAAACAGCACACCAACTTCACCACCGCCACCACCTCCACGGCTGGAGATTGTCATTTTCAAGCTGTTGTGGCAGTCGCCATGGCACAAATAAGCACAAATGGTACCAGTGAGATGGGAGGCGGTACCAACAATACTAACCAGGGAGAGAGTCATGGACGCCCAAGGGAATGCTCTTATAATGACTTCACAAATGGCAAACCTAAACCTTCAATGGAAGCGGAGGTTTCATTGCTCTGAAAGATGGTTCGAAAAGACAAAATCAGTGTTCTAGATCTGTGCATGCCCAGAGGGAAGCAAAGTCAAATTTACGGCATGCACTCTCGTTGACAAGGCCCTTTCCTGGTGGAAAGGCCATGTAAAATCTCTAACCCTCCCGGTTGCTAACTCGATGAGCTAGGAGGACTTGAAGATTATGATGCTGGAGGAATATTACCCAAGGGGCAAAGTACAAAAGCCAAACCAGGAGCTTTGGAACCTCACCATGACAGGCCCTGGGATGGTCACCCCGGAAAGTAAAAAGGTGGAGCGATACATCTGGAGACTATCCTCTTAAATTTAATGAAATGTGATAGTTGCAAACCCGTCCACGATTGACAACGCCAAACGCTTGGCACAAACACTTGTGGATCATGGAGTCCACCGGGGCTTTATGATGGCCATCCTCGAGCAATCAAAAGGGAGTGACAATAAGAGAAAGTTCTGGAACAAAAAGAAGGGCCAGCCGACACAAGAGCCCATAAAGAAACAACTAACTATGGCAGTCCATGCTGCTACTGTCCCTACAACTCTAGCACCCGCCAAACAATATGCTAGAACTCTCCTAAAATAAAACAAGTGCAACTTTCATCACTATGGAGTCTGCCGAGAGAGGCGCTGCAATAATTGCAACAAAAAGGGGCACACCGCCCGTTTCTGTAAGGAACAAGCACAACAAACCACCCAAGCCGCTAATGTCGGGGTGAGCTAGGCTTGCTACAGATGTAGTGAAATGGGGCATTTCAAGAGGGATTGTCCAAAAGCAAGGAATGTTGGAGGCCTAGGAAGGGTTTTAACATTGGGGAATGAGGAGTCCATGAATGATCCTACCATGGGTACCGATACGTTTCTCCTTAATAATTCATATGCATGCATACTTTTCGATAGTGGTGCGTAGAAAATTTTTGGTGATCCATAAGTTTAAACACTTACTTAAATAAAATCCCCAAACACTAAATGACACATTCACCATAACAATGGAAAATGGAAAGGCAGAGAAAACGAACGTTATATACATAGGATGTACCCTCACTCTAAACAACTATTCTTTCCTAATGGACCTAATGCCAGTCACACTATAAAGTTTTGACGTTATCATTGGCATGGATTGGTTAAGCCCTCACCATGACGATATCCGGTGTTCCAAAAAGGTCATTTGCCTTAACCTGCAAAGTAGCGAAACCCTCTTCATTTATGGCGACAAACCTGGCACGAACCATCGAATCATCTATTGTATCAAGGCTCAAAAGTACTTACACAAGGAATACCACGTCTTCTTAGCCCACATGGTGGATGAGAAACAAGAAGTGAAAGACATCAAAGATATTCCCGAAGTCTGTAACTTCCTCAACTTATTTCCTAAAGACCTCCCAGGAGTGTCACCCGAACGCCAAGTCGAATTCAGAATTGACTTGATTCCCGGAACCATCCTCGTAGCCAATTCCCCATACTATTTAGCACCGGCAGAAATGTAGGAATTTTCCAGTACACTGAACGAACTACTAAGAAAAGGATTCGTTAGACTGAGCTTCTCACCTTGGGGAGCACTGGTCCTATTTATGAAGAAGAAGGATGGATCATTCCGCATGTGCATAGACTACTGAGAACTAAGTAAACTCACCATCAAAAACTGATATCCTTTACCTCAAATCGACGACCTCTTCGACCAACTACAAGGATCACGTTACTTCTCGAAGATCGATCTAAGATCCTGGTAGCATCAGCTGCAAGTCCAGGTGGAAGATGTTCCCAAGACCGCATTCAGAACTCGCTACGGTCACTACAAATTCATAGTAATGCCTTTCGGATTAAAAAATTCACCTGCGGTGTTCATGGACCCAATGAACTGTGCATGCCAACCTTACTTTAAAAAATTCATGATAGTATTCATCGATGACATACTAGTCTACTCAAGAAGTAAAGAAGAGCACATTTAGAACATACGAAAAGTGTTGGAAACATTAAGGGAAAAGAAGTTGTATGCGAAGTTCTCGAAATGCGAATTCTGGATTCGAAAGGTGGATTTCCTAGGTCACGTGGTCAGCGAGGATGGGATACACTTGGATCCCTCCAAAATCAAGGCAATCAAAAACTTGGCGACACCAAGAACACCAACTGAAATTCATCAATTTTTGGGCCTCGCTGGCTACTACAGAAGTTTCATACAAAACTTTTTCAAGATCGCAAAGCCACTCACCACCTTGACTCAGAAGGTTGTAACTTTTAACTAGGAGGAGAAACAAGAAACTGCATTCCAAACACTAAAGAAAGCCCTATGCAGCGCCCCGATCTTTTCCCTTCGAAAAGGGACGTAAGATTTTGTGGTTTAATGCGACGCATCCAAGCAAGGGCTAGGCTATGTACTCATGCAACAAGGAAAGGTCATTGCCTACGCCTTGAGACAACTTAAGAATAACGAAGTCAAGTACACCACACATGACCTCAAACTGGGAGCAGTAGTATTTGCCCTAAAGATCTAGAGACACTACCTTTATGGTACGAAGTGCACAATCTTCACGAACAATAAGGGTCTCCAGCACATCTTCGACCAAAAGGAACTCAACATGAGGCAACGATGATGGGTAGAGCTACTAAATGACTATGAATGCGAGATTCGCTATCATCCAGGAAAGGTCAATGTAGTAGCAGATGCCCTCAGTCGAAAGGAATACTCGGGTCGCCGAGTAAAATCATTAACCATGAACATTTATTCACACCTGTTGAAAGGTATAAGTATATGGTTTGGGCTAGGCAATATATGTAAAGATGAGTTAGGGCATTTGAGATTGTTATTTGGAGTCTTTTGGTATGTTTGACGTTTTCGGTCTAGGAAGGTTTTCGGTCAGGGTGTGACCGAAAACCTGTTTTCGGTCAATGTATATTGGTATAAATATGCTGTCAGATTGTCATTTGTAAGAGTGGTTCACTGTGTTTTCGGTCCATTGAGTTTAGCATCCATTCTAAACAGAAAACAAAATTTAAGATGAAATAAGGGTCCAAGTGGGTCCATATTTTAATCCGAGGAAAAAGGTTTAAATGGGTCAGAAATGTGGTTTAGCTTGGAAAATGGATAGTTGAATCCAAGCTAGGTGGTCAAAGGAATCTCGGATACGATACTTAGAATAATGGATCCAATGTAGGTGGGGACAGTAAATGCAGCTCGAAAAGTCAAAGAGAAGCTTTTGTCTCATATGCTGCAATAGCCAACAAAAAAGAAGAATGACAGGTAGATGAGGAGACAAGATATGCATGTGCTTAGCTTCAATAAAGCTACATCAACATTAGTTAATGTGGGACCGAGCACTGATATGCTGTCAACAATGAAGGGGGTTCGTGTTACAAGATATGCATGTGCTTAGCTTCAATAAAGCTACATCAACATTAGTTAATGTGGGACCGAGCACTGATATGCTGTCAACAATGAAGGGGGTTCGTGTTGCTCACGCATTTAGCAAGGAAATTGGTCCACCGGCATCTCCCATTCTTGAATGTTTTTTATTAGTAATACCAGTTGTTCCTCGATCATATGCACGAGAAAACGATTCTTTTTGACTCATTTCCAAACCAACCCACGCTTCAAGGACTCATAACAATATAAAATGTATTCACAAACACACTTAACTTAATTTCATCTCAGAAAGCACATGCATATAGAAATTGTATCTCCAGCTCAGTCAACTTGTACTTTCCGAAATAGATACCCAAACACTCTCAAAATCATTTTCTTCAGAACTCATACCCTTTGTTCAATCTCTTATCCCACAACCATATTTTTGTCTTTTTCAAAACACTTTTTGTATGGGATAAAGAAGATCTAACACTCCTTTTTTTAACAAGAAACTTATCTTCTTCAGCATAAAATAAATTTCTTCATGAACTCAACTTTACCAACAGCAAAATATATGAACAATAGCAGCAAAATATTTATTTTATCAAACAACATTGCCAAAAAAATAGTAGATAACTCACATAAGATTTTTCTGTTGCGAAGGCTGAAAAATTCTTCAAGAATGGCAAAAATATTCAAGATAATAAACCAATAGAGATCGCTCCCTTGAAATAAATGCTTAGATCCTTAAGGTCTCGCTATGATACCAATTGTAGGAACCAATTTTCTCGATTGGATTGGTGCGGAATAATAATATCAAGAATATAATCGTATGAAAGATGATGAACAAAATATAGGAGTAGACTATGATGAATAGATAGAAAGAAACAACACTTATGGATGGGGAGAGACCCTATCCAAACTCTTTCTAAACTAAAGTCTACATAAGTGCAGTCATTATAACAAATGACCAGCTACCTTCACTTTATATATTAGTGGAGGGAATACGCTTTCAGTACAATGGAATTTTCTAACCTAATAAATCACATAACATTGTTGAGCATTTTTATGCTCAAACAGGAATTTATTGCATGGGATGCGGGGAGCCCTTTAAAACGCGTGGAACAGCTTTGGCGTATGGGCTGATCGTATTTTTAGGGTTTTTGGGTATATAAAGGCCTTTCACTCCAAGGGTTTGTCATTTCTCAGCTTCCATAAACCCTATATCAACCTTGAGAAAACCCTACCCTCCTTTTGTGAGTTTTGAGCTCATCCTCTCACCTAAAATCCATCTTCGTCCTAATTTTATGGTATTTTGTGCTCTAGAGTGAAGTAAAAAGAAATATAGATCAATGAAGCTTTGCATCTGAAGTATTCAACTTTCTTACTACATCTAGACTTTTGTAAGTCAAAAAGTTCAATGCTTTATTGTGTTTCACATTTATATCTAAAAGTATTTGTATTTTAGTAATTTATTTGATTTGTTTGGTCCCTTGGACGGTTTCATATGTGGTTTTTGGACAACTCCATGGCCTTTAGGTAGTTTTAAATTCATATCTAATGTGTTGGTTGTAATTGTGACTGCATGCAAGGGATCTCTTTACTCCATACGTGAAGAAAAATGATATCTTGGACATTTTAGAGATTAGGGTTTTTAGATCTAGCTTGTTTGGGGTGTCTTAATTGATAAAGTTAGAAACTTTATCCATTTAGACATCAAGGAGATTCAGATCTGAAAACTAGAGGCTTGGAGTAAATGGATTAAGTCGAACTAGTTGCTGAATTTGGACACACGTGGTGCCTGTATCTGAGGGTTGTGGTGTGCCTTGCTTTTTTCCTAATGTGTGTTTTATTTTTGAACTAAAACCAGAAGGTTTTGTCACGTAGTGGGTGCCGAGCGCCTAGAAAGAGGTGTGACGTGCCTATTGACTAGTGTTTTGCCTTTCTTGACTTCCTAACTAAGTTTGACCTTGGGTCAAACTTTAAGGTTTTAAGTCTTGGGCTGAGATTTGACCACTACAAGTTTAGGCGGTGCACGTGGCTAAATCAAGTGACTTGTTGTGCTACCACTTTAGCTATTTGATTAAGTGATTCTTCTCACTATCTTATATGGGACATTGTGTGTCATGTTGTGTTAGTTATGCAATTTTTAGCCCATTGTACCTATATGAAAGACCTTTTTTGGCCCATGACATTTGTATGAAATAATATGTTTCAATACATATCAATAAAGACTATGTTATGCGGTTTTTAGCCCATTACTTCAGGCAGCTGCCTACCTCATGGAAGGAGGGTCTATAAACTCCAGCAAGAGGTCCGCTAAATGGCTTCATTGGGCATAGCCTATGGCCATTGGGAACCGTACATCTACCGCTCACATTAGTTAGTCATGATAGGAGAGATAAGATCACACGAACGACACTTTTCCAGCTACATGCCATACCGTCAACAATCAACGTTATCGTCAAGCTTAGCACATGCCTCGGGTCATCAGTAATCGTTGCTACTAACCCAAATATGCACCACTTCCATCAATTCATTTCCATACTATAGCTGCTACGAACCCTAAAAAAGTCGAAAAAAGATTTCCACATAGAAAAACACATTATTCACCCATATTACCCATAGAAAATAGTTTGAATAGGCACCAACCTATCAGAAGTAGCCAATGTAAGGCTAGTCGCCCTCCTGAAGTAGTACTCCAAGGTCTGTGTAGGGCAAGCTACATAAATGACAAGATTCCTCGCGAGGTCATCGAGCATAGCTTGAATAATATCTCAGGGAGCACTCCCATCAAACAAAAAAAGAAAGGGCAAACGGGTGATAGGAACAAGGCAATTATTGCAGAAGTGGTGAAACTAGTGGACACATGCATTCTCCAAGTAGTGTTCCCTACCTGGATAGCAAATCCAGTGCTGGTGAAAAAACATGATAGATCATGGCAGATGTGTATTGACTATTCTGATCTAAACAACATCTGCCCAAAGGATCACTACCCTCTCCCGAAGATATATCAAAAATTTGAGTCCTTGGAAGGATTTTAGTTCAAGTGTATCCTTGATGCCTACAAGGGTTATCATCAAGTTCAAATGAAAAGTGATGATGAAGATAAAATGGCCGTTCATACCGATTGCAACAGCTTTTGTTATCATAAGATTCCATTCAGACTCATGAATCTCCGAGCAATATACCAACACCTGATGGACAAAGTGTTTGCAAACCAAAAATGTAGAAACGTTGAGGTCTATGTCGATGACATAGTTATCAAAATCCATAACGGAGCAGTATCGCTTAGCGACATTGAAGAAACCTTTCAAACTTTGATGAAGGCACATATGAAGCTTAACCCAGGTTAGTGTACTTTCAGGGTGGAGTAAGGCCAATTCCTAGGTTTTCAAATAACCAATGAATGAATCTCGCCAAACCATACCAAGATTCAAGAATTCCTCGACTCTAAAACCCCTCACGGCCTTAAAGGAGTAAAAGAAATTAATGGAAGGTTAATGACACTTGGTAGATTCATCGCCCAGTTGGCCGAGAAAGCTCTTCCACTCTTCCATTCTTTGAAAGGTTGAATCGACAAGAAACAACTCAAATGGAAACCAGAGACTGAAAAATCCATACAACACCTGAAAGAGGCTTTGCGCCAACTCCTAACCATGGCAAGTTCCCTGCCGGGAGAAAATTTGCAAATATACTTGGTAGAATCCGGCGAAGCCATATCATCGGTGTTAGTCATCGAGAAGGATAAGAAACAATTTTCAATACACTTAGTGAGTAGATCGTTAAAAGGATCTGAGCTCAACTACCCAATCCTATAGAAACTGGTTCTCGCATTAATCTACACAACCATGCGTCTTAGGTGTTATTTTCAAGCCCACGAGATTGAGGTCGTGATCAATTACCCAATAAAGCAAATCCTTTTGAAGCCTGTAACAACGTAAATTTCCAAAACAATTTTTCATTATTAAAACATAATTTCATTCATAACAAATTCCGTTTCATCATATATTATCTCAATAAACAACCCCAAAATCTCAAGTACATAAATCTTCATCAGTGTGTACATATCATGTCGGTGCCTTCCCACGATCCTCGATGGTACCTGAAACACATATCACATACATGGTAAGCATAAATTCTTAGTGAGTTCCCCAAAATACCACATACAACACATACGCCACTCAAGGCCATAACTCTATCGGATCTTTCAATCCATGTGTCTCAGGGGACTTCCGTCCCAACTCAGGTAGACCTTCCGGCTCTACCCGTAATGACCTTCCGGTCCTCATCATCTTGACCTTCCGGTCCATACACCATTAACCTTCCGGTCCATATCATAATGACCTTCCGGTCCATAGCATACTACTCATAACATACCTAGCACATACATATCATATAACAACATACATTGCATTCTACTCGTAGCACATAAGACCTTCCGGTCACACATAATTACCATTGTAGGTAAAGTATAGTGAGAAGACTCACCTCGCATGATGTCGGATACCCTCTCGTGCTTGATAACCCGACCTAGCCTCCTCCTATCAAAATGATAACATCTCTATTCAATACTTTCTCTTGTCCTCATCTCTAAAGAATGGCTAGAAGACCATTCTATGCTTCCCTGACCTCTCTTGAATCAGCATGACCAAAATCCTAAGGTCAACTGAAGTCAATGGTCAAACTTTGATCCGACTCGTCGAGTGCACATGGGCGACTCGGCGAGTCCATGCGGGTCCTCTGAATCTTTCTAGCCTCACTTGGCACGTCGAGTCATCCCTTCACTCGACGGGTTACTCCTGTCACGAATCGCGGGGCAACCGCGACTCGACTCATCGAGTCCACTTATGAACTCGGCGAGTTGCTTCCATGGTAACACTCAAAAGTTCTCCTGAGGTCAGATCTATTTCTCTAACTTGTAGATATGACCTTCTAACACCCAATAATCACATAAAGGTCCAACCTTTAAGCTCATGCACCACTCATAGGGTCTTATTTGGTGAAATAGCTTCTAAAATGGAAATCTAGGTTCACAACTCCAATGGAACATAATAAAGTTGAAAAGTGGGACTCTCTGGACCTCTCAAGGTTCAGATCTAAGGTTTCCTACCTCATATCATGACTCACTTAGCTCGTAATCACAATAGAATGGGAGTTAAACCCTAAAACTCCCAATTCTTGAGGTCTAACCAAAAACAGGTGAAAAGGATGCAAGATATACCTCCTGCAGCAGTCCCTTGCGAAGAAATGTTACATCCACAGCCCCCCTCTCGTTCCTCGCTTGAATCATGCTCTTTTCCTTCTATAAAACCCACCAAATTACTTGATTGTGTCATAGTAACTCTCCCATGGCTCCAATGGCGATTTAGGGTTTCACACAGGAGATATAAGGCACACCCAAGGTTATAAGTTCCTTTAAATAGGCTCCAACCTCAGAACTTAGGGTTTTCTCGGCCCATAACCTACTCGGCGAGTCCATACTTGGACTCGTCGAGTCCGCTCATTAAATCCACATGTTCAACCGGTCGTGACTTGGCGAGTCAGGCATTCGACTCGTCGAGTCCCTCCTAAATCCTCAAAATTGAAACACAAACTATCATACCCAAAATTCCGAATGTTACAAAGCCAGAGATATTGGGACGCCTAGCATAATGGGAAATGAAACTGGGAAGCACAAGATACACTATCACCCACATACTAGCATCAAAACCCAAGCTTTGGCAGACTTCCGAGTCAAGATTCCCAACGCACCCAAAAATGTGCCAACAGTCTTGCCAATAGATCCCTCAAAACCAGAGGCGAGTCGAGACATTTGGGAATTATACATTAAAAGAAATGCGCTCAACGAAAGCTTTGGGAAAAGAGTAATTCTCAAAAACCCCGATGGTGATGAAATTATGTACGCATTGCGATTCAACTTCTAGGCCTCCTATAATGAGGCCGAGTATGAGGCACTTCTAGCAGGCCTCCAACTAGCCTGAGAAATCAGAGAAATTTTTTTTGCAACCCAAGTGATTACCTCGTCATTGCCAATGAGATCAATGACACGTACAAAGCCAACGACCAAAGAGTACAAAGGTACCTACATGCAGTGCGAGAGTTAGCATGATCATTCAAAAACTTCTCGATCAAACAGATCCCCTAGGGAGAAAACACGAGGGTCGATGTTATCAGCAAACTGACCTCGACATCTTTCAATCATCTAACCAAGATGGTCCTGGTGAAGATTCTCCCAGAGATAAGTATTAACAACATGAAAGTTGATGTTATCACAACAGATCCAGATTGGACCAAACCCTTCATGGACTATCTCCTGCAGGGGGTCCTCCTAGATGGCCCCACAGAGGCTAATTAGATCAAGGTCAAGGCCCCGTAATTCATTGTAAGGGACACATAATTGTACAAGAGGGGATACCTTGCACCATGGCTAGAATGCATGACCCACTCCGAAGGGCAGCCACTTTTAAAAGAAAGCCATGCAGGGAAAGCCAGTGCGCATGAAGGTGCACATGCTCTCATTGGGAAGATACTCCGCCTAGGGTGTATTGTCCAAACATATCCAAGGACACGACCAAGCTCACCAAAAAATGCCCATAGTTCTAAGCTTTTTTCTCCTTTCCAAAACCGTCCTATCGTGTCATTAAGCAGCATCAACAACTCCTGGCCTTTTCACCAATGAGGCATAGATATTTGGACCATTTCCAATCGTCCCTGGTGGAGCCAAATTTTTGTAGTTCGCTACTAATTACTTAACTAATTGGATTGAAGTCAAGCCCCTAACCATTGTTACGGGAAGACAGATGATAAAATTCATGTGGAAAAACATCCTCACTCATATTGGCACCCCAAGGATCCTAATTGTAGTGGTGTTGATTATGATGGTATGAGCGGAATAAGAAAAGATCTAGTGAATCATCATGTAAACTCAAGAACACAAGGAGTAAATAAATTTGTGTAAGCTTATATTAGATCTAGAAAGGATCTACAAATGGGTTTGTATAAATTTCTCTCTCTAGTCTAACACTCCAAAATGATCATTCTTACTTAATAGGAGTCACTCACTTCCTATTTATAGGAAGGAATGAACCCATTTACACATACAAGAGGGTAAGCCTAAAACACTACATCCAAGAGTGACTTTGCACCCTAACATTCTCAACCTCAAAGTTAGGACTGGATGTCCCGGCTTCAGTCTCCAATGATCTCGCGCGATCAAGACCAAACTTCCCCTCAAAGTAACACTGGTCTTCAAATCCGCAAATGAATACCCGAAAAACCCGCTTCGAATACCCATCATTCTCCCCCTTTTTATAATCAAAAAATGATTATAAAACCCATTAAGGGTAAGAGGCGCCCGGGGAATAAACTTCACAATACTCCCCCTTGATGTGTACCAAAAATGAATCACCAAAAATCTTTCAAGGAAAAACAATCACGAGAAAGCCTCAAAAAATTTCCAATTTATAAAAATTTTTGACTTTTTGGGTGAAAGTTGCAAGATTTTCTAAAAACCGGGTAAAAACTGTAAATAACAGAATTTTGCAGGGATTCGTTGCGCCAAAAACAGCCAAATATGCGAAACACTATCCAGTTTGTGAAACTGGGCATAAAGCGTAAATTCGCATAAACTGTAGGGGTCTGAAATGCATTTTCTTCAATTTCTCAGCAAAATCAGTCCTTTTCGAATTTTGGCAAAAACTGCCAACTTTCCGAAGGGACTGATTTCGAAAGTTCTGCCTTTTGTCCTCCAAACATTCGAAATTTTGACAAACTTTCGAAAATTACCCCAACTTACAAAAGTGGGTAAAAATTGCCAAATTGTCGAAACTTTAAGGGCCATCTACGAAACTTTTGAGTTTCTTCTTCCCTAATTTCGTTTCCCAGGAAACGAAAAATCTTCCTTCCCTTCGTATGAAATCCTCCGCACCATTTTAACGAAATTTTTCTCTCATTCATTAGTTTCAATCACCAAACCCATCGCCCATTTTAACGAAAGTTTTCAACATCATTTTAACGAAAACTAAGGCATGCGAAGCCTCTGAATCTTGTCTGAACCACTTACATTTACCCATTGAATTGACATTTTGTTAATACAAGACTTCCCAAATCATCGACATCAACAGATGAGTTCATAGCCTTCATTAACCATATATTCCCAGTTCGTTAACAAAACCAGCAAGCCTTCGCCTTTTGATTCAAGAACCCAACATTACGAAATCGTTACCTCAAAATCGATCCATCCATTCTTCAAACCGTTGCTAACGAATCCTATAAAATCACCAAGTATCGATTCCAAAAGCTTCAAAATCCAAAGAATGAACATCTGAGTTCGTGAGTCTCAGATCGTTCCCAAACTATCCTTTCCAAAATCACCAAAAACCAAGTACCATCACGTTCGTTACTTGATCAAACATACCCATTTAACGAATTCACAAATTTCGTTCTTAACATACAACATCATCTTCCCAAAATCATCCAATACAAAGTTGAATTATCATAGTGCCTTTCATAATTTATTTTTCATGAAATTGAATTCCCAGTCGATATAAACCTATCGACACAAATCGATTTCACACTCCTTCATTAGCTTTTTCATTCACGAATCGTCAACCAGTCTAGATCAAGCAATAAACCAACACCGATATCATATACTTTCGAAATCAAAATCATCTGATTTCTAACTTCAGCTCAAGCCATCAATAAGGAAACCAGCAATATCTATCGACATCTAAAATTGAGTTTTCATCATTAAGAATATCGACACCTTCAAATTCGAAATTAAACTGAAATCAGATTAGATTTCAACTCTTTCAACCTCAAAACAACTTGTAACTATCGACTTCATCATACGATTCACCGATTCATCTCTTTAATTCTAACTTTTTCACAGTTCGAAGTCAAACATCAAAGTGATAACTCAAACTCCAAATTTTGGATCTAAAACTTGATAAACCATATGTTCTTCACGAAAATTTCAATTGATAGCAAGTTCTTGACCAATTTTTATCAAAATAAAAAACATAACTTCCAACTTCTTTGTTTTGACTTGATCATAATCGATGTTTGAGATAAAACTCAATACATATGACTGATTCACAAGTTCATCTCTACAATCAAAACTCATTAAATGTTCAGAATGATTAAAAGAAATCGAGACTCAAAAACTCAGAAACAGAAAAGAAGTCATGAACATGAGATACGACGAGCCAATGACGAAACAAAGAAGATATCTAATTGAAATAATGTTGGGGATCAATTTTGATGAACAGTGATAGATTCGTAAATTGGATCAAGAAGAATTGTGGGCTTAATAATGGATCAAGAGTATTGTATTCATTCTCACATATTGGGCTTCAAAATTAACATGAACAGTAAAATTGACTTTAAGAAAATGATTTTGGTTTTGATCTAAACATAAATAATTGGATAAATCAACGAGATTGAAACAGATTTGATCCAATCAGGCAAATCGATCAAAAATGAAAAATGTAAACTACGAATTGAAATCATGAACGTTTTGGAATCCATTTGGGAATTTGAGATACCTTTTTGACGAATTGAGTTCCATTTGCAACGAATGAATCAAATTTAGAAGAACTTGGTTCTTTTGTTGGAATGAGAAAATCTCCTATTTGAACATTGTACAACCCATTATGCAAGATGTACAACTCGTTCTTCATGTTCTTCGTGTTCTTCAATGATCCAAGAACATCTTCAAAAGAACCACCAAAACTTTTGGGTTTTGACTTCAAATTCAATGCAACATTTGTAGATTGTTGCTTTGGAACCCAAATTTGCTTCACGGATTTCAGATTCACAACATTTGGCGATTTTTGTGAGTAAACCCGCTTGTTTTTGCAATTGATATGCTTCTTCTTGTTCTTTCTCATCTTTTTGCATCTTCAAGACTTGACTTCATGAACAAACCCACTTTCCATAACATCAACATTGTGAATTTGAATCTAATCTTTTGGAGTTTGATACTTGTGAATTTCTTGGATCACCGGCTTCTGATAAGGAATCATTCATTCAAACGAATCACAAGAACACAATATATCATCGCTTTGAACTCCAATCGAGCAAAAGACTTTTTCATCATAAGAATCAACTTGAACTCCTTTTTCTTGAACATCAAGAACATCAAGAACATCATAATGAACTCCATAGTTTTTAACTTCAACAACCTTAAGAGCAAGAAGATCATTTGGGTCTTCAATAAGTAAAATGTATTTCTTATTAAACAAATCTCTTTCTTTTCCTTCCTTCTGATTTCCACTACGGTTTAACATGTACAATGTGATTGTGTTAAACATTCACTATCCCCAAGTCATTGAAAAACTAACATTCCATGATCATCTTTCAAGCCTCCATAAGAAACCATAGTATCCCATGAAATCAACCAGTTTAACAATAACCCATAAAATAGATCTTCATTGACTTTTTATTTGACATCTTCAACGATCACAACCCAAGAATCATAACCAAATTTACCATGATCACAAGAACTTGAAAATTTCTAGAGAGAGAAAGTGATTTTGAATGAGATTTCTAGAAAGAGAAAGCAAAAAACACTTGAATTCTAGTGAAGAAAATTGAATTATGAATAGAATCAAAGACGAATTCGATTTCTAGAATCCAAAAACTCTCTAAATCACGAAGATCAAAGATCAAAAAGAAGAATCACCAAATCTAGAAAGCCATGAAGGATCAATTCTTGATCAAATCAAGACCACCCGCTCTGATACCAATTGTAGTGGTGTTGATTATGATGGCATGTGCGGAATAAGAAAAGATCTAGTGAATCATCATGTAAACTCAAGAACGCAAGGAGTAAATAAATTTGCGTAAGCTCATATTAGATCTAGAAAGGATATACAAATAGGTTTTTAAAAATTTATCTCTCTAGTCCAATACTCCAAAATAATCATCCTTACTTAATGGGAGTCACTCACTTCCTATTTATAGGAAAGACTCAACCCATTTACACATACAAGAGGGTAAGCCTAAAACACTACATCCAAGAGTGACTTTGCACCCTAACACTAATTAGCTATAATGGCACCCAGTTTGAAGAAATTACCTTCATGGAATGGTTTTAGAAAAAGAAAATCCATTGTCGATTCACCTCAATGGCACACCCCCAAGCTAACAACTAAATAGAGGCGTCAAACAAGACTATCGACAATTGCCTTAAAAAGCACCTGATAAGGTCTAATGGAGCCTGGGTAGAAGAACTACCCACAGTGTTATGGTCGTATCACACGACCTCGAGATCTAGTACTAGGGAAACACCCTTTAGCCTAACATACGACATAGAGGTGGTGCTCATAACTGAAATCTTAGTCAGATCATTATGGGTAACGGACTTTGACATGAACACTAATGACGTAGGGCACCGTCAAGATTTAGACATTCTTGACAAGAAATGCAAAGCCGCCCAAATCCACCAAGCTACCTAGAAAGCTCGCATCAAGAATTACTACAATCAACATGTACGAGTGAACAACTTCAAAGTCGGAGAGTATGTGTCGAGGAAAAATGAATCCATTCATGCTCAATCCCATGGAAAACTAAGTGTCACCTAGGAAGGCCCATACAAGATTATTGACAACCACCAAAATAGATCTCATGTCTTGGAAGCACAAGACGGGAGACCCATCCTCTGGACTTGGAACACGCACAATTTGCGCCATTTTTAGTCTTAGGGCAAGTAGAAAACATAGAATAAGGCACAACAAGTGTGAGGGCAGTGTAATCTAACTTCAAGAGGATAATCACACTCCAATAGTTAGCTCCTATCTTAGGCCACTTTTTTGTGTTAAAATATAGTCATTTTTGTCCTCATCAAACAGTGATTGATACTTCCAGAACGTAAGGTTGACTATTTTCCAAAACAACTTTGATGTTTTATTATTATTCAAGCTTGATATCATCTCAATAAGAGGTTGTGCACATATACCCAGTGATAACAAGTAATGATCATCCATGTCACTAGAGCAAAATCAATGCAAGGATGCAACCATAGGCTTTAAAGGTTCATAACCTTTCCCTAAAATGTGTCAATCCAATTCAAAGGACTATTAACTTTTCCTATGAAATGAACAAAGGATTTAAAGGCTCATAACCTTTCCTTTGACAAAAAAAATACCTAAGTCCTAAATGCCTTGAGGTGACAATCTCGACTTAACTTAGACAAATAGGGCCAGAATGCAAGTCTTGTTGGCCTAAGACTTAGAGCAAAGTCTTCATGGGAAACTAGAGAACTTTACCTAAAAAGGCATGCCCTAACAAAAGTTAACCACTCAAGGTACATAAGAAGAGGCTAGCTAAAGCCTCAGTCTAAAAATACATGCCAAAGACTAGAACCAAAGGCGAGCACCAAGCTCACGAGCACAAACTCCCGAGCCAAAACCAACAGGCTTTGGTTAAATATAAACAAATTTCATATATCAATGGAGTGTGCCCTTCAAGTCTTAATACCCTACCACTAAAGCAGGATCCATCCCTATTCAATTCCCAAGGCTAACACAAAGCTTTGGGAAAAAATCCCTTAATAGGAAAAACATAAACAAATGCAACCTCAAAGGCCAACATTAACCTCCAGGAAAAAAATCAAACTAGTGGCCAACATGAACCATCTTGGACTAAAGTAAGTGGGCTTTCGGAAAAAGATTGCCTTGATACCATCATACAACAAAATCAAAATCTATTATTTGTCGGACACTTACCGAACTTAACAAAGACCATGCAGGGTCATTAGCCAAATTAAAATTTGTCCAAATATTGTTTCTAAAACATGATCTTCAAAGCTTAAATTAAGAGAGGATGCAGAAATCACTTACCAGGAGGAGTGGAGGAGTGTCCGACATTCTGAGAGTTTTTTTCGAATAGATTCTCCTCAGGATCGAGATCGCTGCATAGTTTACGGAGGCCTGCCAAATCTTACTCTCCTAAATGAAGATATAAGGCAAAATCAGTCTCCATGAAGGCCTTGACGGAGGCATGCACCACTTGGGTCTGCTTTAATAGATCGTTTTCCTCCTCTGGATTAAATTTTCTAGTAGCACTTGCTCTCGCACCACTTTATTTCCACCCTCCACACCAGCTACCATACATGTTGCTTTCATCTGTCAAACCCCCGACAAGAACTTCGGGCTCTCAATAACCTGACCCACCACACGCACAAACCCCTATTTGTGAAGCCAAGCCATGTTCTCCTCCAAAATATTCCTCCTCGATCCCTCAATCACTAGCTGCTCGGCTTGCTGCTTTACTTGACCCTCCAACATTTCCTTCTCTACCTCTAAGGTCTCCACTTGCCGAGACAGGCACTCCACCTCTCTATCCAAGCTTGTGACAAAGGCGCCTAGCCGCAACCACCAAGTAGGGGAAAACCTAGGCCATTGCATACTGAAGGTTGTTCTCTATATGGGAGTTGGAGAGGAGCTCTAGGGCTTCTATTGTAGTCAGAGGGAAGGCATGATGACCTCACTCATACGCAAAGACATGCTGCGTGAATAGGGACCCACAAGTGAGAGTCCAATCCAGGAGATAAACACCTAGAGCCAACAATGGGGTAGGGGGAGCGCCAGAAACAATGTTGTCTCTCATCAGAGACAAAGTAGAATTGGGAGCAGTTTGGAGATCAACCTCCAGCTTCCTCACAAACTCACTACCGCCAAGTCTTGTTACATCCTTAACTTCTTCCTTTGGTTCATGAGGCAGTTATGTCGCCTCTTTGTCCATCCCCTCCGACTGGTGAGAAGTGTCATCATCAAGGATGTTGATTACTAAGTTGGACCCTTTGCAAACTAATCAATGTTGCGCATCTTGCTAAGGCATTTTCGAATTTTATTTATGCTAGTGTCCTTTGCAAGAGGTGATTCCATCCATGTTATCTGCCGCTTGGTAGATACATTTTCGCCATTGATCAACACCTCATTCCCTGCTTCATACTCAGAGGACTGAACTAGAGGATTGTTATGAAAAACACCACCAATGGGTGCATCCACTATATCAATATCAACCTGATTAGCAGAACCCTTACCCCCATCGGCGGAAGGAGCAGCCAGCGCCATCGCCCAATCGGCGCTAACATGTGGAGGAAGGATCTCCACTAACGATACCACATGGTACTAGAGATTGGCCTTGTACTTGGGCCACAGAAACATCTTAAGGGACAACACCCTTTGTATACCTAAAAATACAAAAAACAAACGAATCAACAACCCCTTTTCATTTTCTAAAAAGGTAAAACAAAAAGGGGGAGAAGAGCACTTACCATCCTTCTCCCCGTAGCACTGGGGCATCATCTCCCAGGACCACCAGGCGGTGCTTATTTCGGCTGCCACCAGGATGTAATCCTTACTGATATGTATATATTCTTCAATGCGTGTGCCACGATCAGACTGACACCCCACAATAATGGTGCCCGGTCAGAGAAGGTGGTCAGCCGGGAATAACCAGAACCTACCAGGTTGCTATTGACCAACAACTACTTGTCCTGTCAGTTCTTCTTGGGCGCCTTATGCTTGAAGATGAACGCATGGATGTTTCACCTCTGGGAGAAGATATGAACACCATACTGCATGGATGAATTGTAGTGAGCCTTGAATGCCCAAAATTGGGGAAGAACGCCAAGGGCTCATCAAACCAATTTGAACCCTGCGATCTTGTTCACAACATTCGGGATCATATCATCCACAGAGAAACCATATTGATGCATGATATTGCTGAAGACATCAGTCTTTGGTAATCGCAGTCCTGCTTCAATGTTGGGGCTGGGACTCTGACCTATCCTGACATAGGCCAACTGATGATAGCCCCTTTCCTCGGAAACTGCACCTCATGGTATGGCATAAAACCAAAGTGGACTTGCAAAGCCTCGAACTCTTCTGGTGTTGGCTTAATTTTAGATTGTGGTGTCGTCATTGTTTTTGAAGTGCAATAAAGAGAAACAATAAAATGTAAGAAAAGGGAAATCGGAACCAGTTAAGAATGAAATAGTAAAAGGAAAAGTGTCCCTGATAAGGGAGGTTTAAATGATGAGCGGGAATATCGAACTATCTCCATGATGAAGCCGCCTACACTGATGGCTTCGTCACATCAGCAAACGAATAGACCATCTCCACCGAATATGTGTCTTGATTAAGGCCAGAACAACTCAGCTACGCTATGCCAACGTTGATGTCTAATAGCCTAGTAGACTTGTTAACACATCTTTCTAAGAATACGTTCAAGATAAAAGAACTTCTATCTTTAGGATGACATAGTTAACGGTTGTTGCTCGGCCTAGTGTCGAACTCGGGCCTTCGCCCTCATGGTCTCACACAAGGACCTTGGCACTCTAACGCCCATGCTATTTCAAGACGATAACCTATGGTCAATAATAAGCCGAAACACAGCCGGTCACCTCCTAGGGTGACAAGTGTAACGTTCAGAGGGCTGCCCCATGTCTCCTGTACACCAATAGCAGATGACAACTAGCATTGCACGATCCCCACTGGGACTACTCCGCATCCTTTTTACCCAAAACCCTAATCTCCATATTCTCACACATACAATCATACTAACTAGACTGTTGAAGCTTTTTCCAAAGACCACCTCCTAGACGTCGACTAACATTCGTTCTTCATTTTTGTGATTACATGGCTCAACCCAAGTAGATCCTTCAAGAGACGGTGTTAAGCCTCGACTACATATCACAACATATATATGTTCAGTATTAGCACTTGGATCAAGCTTTAGTGAAGGAACTCCAAATTAATAGCATTTTAAAGCAACTCGGAGGTATGTAATTTAGCTAAAACAATGTACTTTAAATGTTAATTCATTTAATTTTAAATAGTATTAATGTAGTTCGCAAATTCTTAAAATTTAGCCAAAACAATGCTTATATATATTTGGAAATTAAAACTTGTTAGTTTTAGAATGTGTTTGATAGAAGGGTAATATTGTCATTTTCATCATTTAGCATATTGAATATGATGTATATTCAAACAACCAAGTTTCATTTAGATGAAGACTAAGTTAGATCTTACTTAAACAACAATTATCAAACAACCCCTCACTTGGATATCCAAGTTACAAAAGAGTGTTGCATTCTCAACCACATAAGAAGAGTACATGGTTATTATAGAAGAAAGAAATGAACTTATATGGTTCAAGAACTTCCTATTAAGACTTAAGATGTAGCTTGAAGATTACAGTATGATACCAACAACCAAATTACAATACATTTGGTAAAGAATCCATGTGTGATAGTAGGATGAAACACATTTAGATAAGGCATTACTTTATCTAAGAACTGATAAATGGTGGCACCTTTAATTAGGAAAAGATCATTGGTATATAGAATCCAACATATACGATTACCAAGATGGTGACAATAAAGAAGCTAAAGTTGTGAATGGATTCAATTAGCATTCCAAGTACTTAAACAAAAGACACATGCTAGAAGGATACTGAGAGTTACAAATTTCAAGATTTGATAGTATTAGTTTTGGTTGATAGTCAACAAGTTGTAGAATATTGAGTTGTGGGAAATTGTGTAATCTAACCTTTATACACGACCATTTAAAAAAACAACCAGCATTATTTTTGGTAAAATGACCACTTGCTTTGGAACATAGCATTCCGGAGTTCTGGTCTCTATTCTGGAGTACCTATTCCTGAGTTCTGCTCCAGATTATAACCTCATTTTTTCCGTCTCTTGATATATATATATATATATATATATATATATATATATATATATATATATATATATATATATGTCTGTGTGTATGTGTGTGTATGTATGTGTGTTCATGTGTGCTTAGAACGTTACCTTTAACAAAGTAATTCGTAATTATCTCTTATAAAACAGCTTCAAAATGAGTTTCTTAGAGTGTTAGCACAAAGAAATCTTTATCAACCTGCCTGTTTACCTTCACAACCTTAGGCGAACTAACCCACCTACTTACACTCACATCAAAATTGATTTGATGGATCGTTTCGAAACTTGTTTTGTGGCTATTGGATGGGTGGTATTTGTTTTTTGTACTTTTCTATTGTTTTTTTAAAATTGATAATGTTTCTACATCTAAATTAATTTGTTTTTTCCCTAAAAAATGCAACTTGATGCATTAATAGGCTGATTCTTGTCTGTGATCTTCATAGGTAGTGTCCCTCTTCGAGGGGACTACCTAAAAACAAAGTTTGTAGCAGTTGCTATCGACGGAAACAACTAGACCCTCCTTATAGCATTTGGTACGAATATGTAAAATGATCTCTACTATTGTACCTGGTTCCTTATGATGTTAAGTGAAGCTCTTAGATGGGGTAGGGAAGTATCGTTCATGAAAAATATGGACGATGTCGTTAGTTATTTCATAAAGCATGTATTCCCTAATTCTTATCATGGATATACTTCTAAAAATGTGTTCAAGTATATGCGCACAAGTTTCCAGAACATTACAAACATTGTTCTGGATGACATCAAACTCATATACTGTGTCTAATTTTGAAGAAAACTTCCATCGGCTGACCACTGATGTTCGTGAAGTTCGTGCCAACGTCGGTCATGCGAAATGGGTAAGTCCTTATTTCAATAACATCTGTTGGACTGTAGTCAACATTGATGTTCCCTAATTTTTTTTGTGTCATCGGTAAATCAACGCAATGTAGCGATAATAATGCTTACCGAGGCAATTCATGACTATAATCAATGGACTTTCGATGAACGCATATTAATATCAGGTAAAATACCTGGTTAAATATTAAATTTCTTTGATTACTTGTACAAGAACCTTATTTGATCATATTTACTTTTCAGCGAGTTTGACTACCGTACTCAACCCGTATGCTAAAATTTTGCTTCATAAAGGATACAAAAGTCTGTTCAGTGGCAAGCAACAAATATCCCGCAAGAGATCCATCTCCGCTCTTGTGTGAAATTTATAAAGTTTTTGATTTAAAAAAAAAAAACTTGAGTTGTTGATCTGAACCGTTATACTTGTTCATGTGGGAAATGGCACAGTCTGGGTATAGCATGCGGCCATGTTAATGGGGAATCACGTCATTCGAACATCCACAAATTACCTGATATGGTTAAGATATATTACCGGGCTTATGTGTTTCAGACTTCCTACCAGTCACAAACTGTGCACCCTCTTCCCTGTCACAACTAGCATTTTGGGCTACGAAATTATGTTCATGTGTAAATAACTCTTAGAGTATCTTGTAACCCTAAATTTGATATAATGCAAATAGTTCATTCAAAAATGACAATCCAAGTGGAAACTTCCTAGTGAAATCTCTAAACCAAATTCAGTATGCTACATTCACTCAACTTTGGGCATGAAACCCTAACTTTCCAGTTCAAACCTCTTATTAGACCAGGATTCACTTATTGGGCCAAATGGGCTAGTAACCTCTCAACTTGGTTCTTTTGGGCTAAAAATCCTCATTTGGGCCCTAGTTGGACCCACATTCATTAAGCAATAATATTTTGGGCCATAAGACTCTTCATGGGCCTTATTGGGCCGAAAGCCACTCAGTTGGTTTCTATGGGCCAAAAACCCATTTAATTAACCACATTGGGCCGTAAGCTCGTATGTGGGCCCAATGGACCGAAAAATTCCTTCTTGGGCTTAGTTATACTCGGTTTCTATTCAAATCCAAGCCTAATACCTTTTTTTTCTTTCCCCTATCCTAATTCTCGGTTTTTAAATAAATAAAAAAAGGAGAAATAAAGGACTAATGTATACTTGACAAGTCACTAATGACCTACATATAACCATGCATTCTACACCATGTATCTATGCATTCTAGCAACAACCATTAAGCAAATACCACTAAAACTCTTCCCTTTCTCTTCCTTAAACCCTCGCCCGAGACCTCCTCCCTCTCCACACTTCACTTTAATTTTTCTTACTCAATTCTTTCCTCTCAAGAACACAAGAAAGTTCCTTCCTTCATCCCTTCAAATTTTAGAAGATTTTATGGGTGTGTTCAAGAATTCTTCATCAAATATCACCACTAGGTAAGTTATTATCACCCTCAAAATGATTTGTTTCCATTTTATGCTAAGAAAACTCCCTTACATGACTTTATTTCATGTTCTAGCTCCATAGAACCATCAATTTTTGAAAACCTCTTCAAGAGATTAGCTAAGGCTGAAAACATCTTCATTCCTCTCTTCAAAACCAATCCAACACCAAGGTGAGCTTCATACCCCCTTGTTTTCGAGTTTTACTACATTTTTTGGGGAGAATACAAGCTAGTTTTGTGATTAATATTAGTATGTGTGTATTTTTCATGATAGGTTGTGATTATGCCATGAAAACATGTTAAACACTCACAAAAATATGAAATATCTTCCAAGTCTTGTTGATATTTGTAAACTAACTACTTGAAGTAACTTTACATAATGTTGAAAAGATTAAACATGGTAAGTTGGTAGAAAAACAAAGAAAGAATGCAAAAGGGCCATATTTGACAATAAAGATAAACAAAAAGCGCTTTTAGTGCCATTTTTTGTTGTAGTGGGCTAACTTACAACTCACGGTTATTTTGGGCCTAAAGTGTAAATTTCGATAAAAATGGTTCTTATTTCAAAACCCACGGTTTAGTGGGGCAAAAGTATAATTTAACACAAAAATGGACTTTAATTGGAAATTCACGGTTTCATGGGCTAAAAATGTCATTTTTTATAAAATGGACCTTTATTTGATGAATCACGGTTTTATGAGGTCTAAAATGTCATTTTTACAAAGAATGGGCCTTGGTTGTAATTTTCGGCTTAAATGGGCCAAAATGTCAATTTAATCAAAAGTGGGCCATTGGTGTGATTTACAGCTTAAATGGGCCAAAAATGTAAATTTTAACAAAAAGTGGGCCATTGTTGTGATTTACGGCTTAGATGGGCCAAAATTGACAAAAAGTGGACCTTTATTGTAAATTTTGGTTTTGTCGGGCCAAAATAGTCATTTTTCATAAAAGTAGGACTTTTATGTCATTTTGTTACTAATTGAGCTAAAAAGTTCATTTTAATAACAAACAGACTATTTACAACACTTTTACTCTAATTGGTCCTTACATACCCAATTACAGGCTTAGTGGGTCTTACATGCTTATTGGGCCATGTTTGGCAAATCTATCCTAAATGTGCCTTAAATGCCCAAACACATTTTGGATCCACATTCCTGAATTGATATTTCGGACCCTAATTTCGGAACAATAGTTGTCATAGATTCCTGACATATGTGTTATCATTCCGAACATTAAAAGTCATAGATTCCTAATATAGGTGTAGTCATTTTGAAGAGTAAATGTCATAGATTCCTGCTAGTATTTTGTACCCTAATTCCGGACCCTCACTCCGGAGCCACATTCCGAACCGGCTATTTCGGACCATTGTTCCAGACATTGCATTTGTATATAATTGTCATAGAATCCTAACATATGTGTAGTCATTTCCCAACAATAAAAGTCATATATTCCTGACAGTATGTGCAGTTATTCTGAATAGTAAATGTCATAGATTCCTGACAGTATTTCGGACCTTTATTCCGTAACCCCATTCCGGAATGGCTATTTTGGACACTTGTTTCATACATTGCTTTTGGACCTTAAAATGCACCTAGCATGCATCCTTAATGTTGAAATAAAATTGGAATGAGTTCATCTCATAATGGTGTTTCACATTGTGAAGAAGAAGATTGTTATGTTTTTTCAGATAATAACCCGGTTCCGAAAGGCCTAGATTTCCCACTCTCGGATAAATGTCTGATGACAATTTCCAAGCTATGAAGGTTATTCAAGAAGCAAACGAAAGTGAATCTAACAGAAGTCACACACTAAATCAACGTGTAGACAATCTAGCGGAACAAGCAAATGAAAAATAAAATGGGTTGTTGAAGTGATGAAAGAAGTGAAACAAGCTACGAAATGGATTGAAAATGAAAATGCGGAGATCAATAAGTTGTGTGCAGAAACCGTCTAATAGATGTTGTTAAAATTAAAAGAGATTTTATTGACCGGGAACAATATATATATATATATATATATATATATATATATCATAGTTGTAAAAATGGTCTAGGTAGCCAATTAATCAGCGCCTAAGCGCTTGGCAGCCTCCAATCACCTACGAATAGGTGTTAGAGGGTTAAACTAAGCGACATTGGTCAATATCGGTCAAAGTCGGCCCAACTTGGACCTAATAAGTCCAGCTGACTGTAAATGACCCACCAGCTCAAAGGAGCCGGTTTGGCTAAAAGATAAGTGCATTTGTTCTCTTAGGGAGGATTCCCTTTTATAGAGTATTTTTTCCTTGATAGATTGTTCCCAGCTTCGATGTGGGATGATCAAACGTTTACTTCGTCGGTTCTTCCATATATGTTTTTTGCATCTCGTTCGTCCCCAATTTTCTTCATGGTCTGACTCCTCGCATGCTCGACTCCGACTCCGACTCCTCTTCGCATCTCCTTTAGTCTTTTACCACGCCATCAAAGGAACAACATCAAACTGAGCACCGTCATACGACAAGTACCGAACCCAATCAACAATCAATAATCAGGTAATTTGGAAAGGATTTGAGGAGGAGATTAGGTCGAATCAAGGGTGAAGAAAGATGAGGTCGAATCGAGGGTGAAGAACCTGAAACAGGTAGTTTAACTCCTATTTTCTTCTTTTCTTCTTCGCTTCTTGTTAGTTTACATAACAGGTGGTTGAAGATGATGATTATTGTTAAATTGATTTGTTTGATCTGAAAATCGATTTTAGAAAATTGTTTATGCTGGTCGTCGATAATTCAATCAATGGTCAAAGCAGTGAAAGTCAAAATTAAATGATTTCAAGTCAGAATTGGTGATCAGATACGAATTAGTGATCAAAATTGAATGTGATAGTTTCAAGATGAGGTCGATTCGAAGAAAGTGCTGCTGTGTTGTTGTGCTCAAGGTGATAAATACGAATGAGTGATAAAGATAAATGTTGAAGGTGTAGCTGTGCAGGGTTCTAGATGGGTGGTATGTTATGTTCATCTATTATTTCTCTTATTAATCATCTTGGGATATTATTATTGATTTATTCTCATATCCTGCATTAATATGTTTACTTTTTAAAAATTGTGATATAATGTGACTTCTACTGGCAGGGGCTTATGAATGTGATCAGATATGAAGGTCTTGTTGTTCAAGGCTCAAACTTGTTTTGGAATGATGAATTGTATTTTTTGACTGTGAAGGACCTGTCATCATCTGTGCTAATTTATGGATCATGGTGTATTTTACCTAAAATTAACAAATTACAATTGTTGATCTCTTTTGATGTGCTAAAATGTTAAATTACGTGCATACAATTCATTTTGTAGTGTTCAGGTTGTTGGTTACTGATCTACTTCTCTTTGGTTGGTCTCTTGACCAATTTTCCCTTGAGGGTAGTTCTGTTATAATTCTCCACTGTGTTGTAAGATTAGTGGGTTTACAAGAATCATTACATCCAAGTCCAATATTTTTAACTACAAACCTTTGCAATCTTCAATTTTTTTGTTTTCATTTGTTTAAGAAACCATATTTCCCAGTATTTCCCAGATCCTTTTATATTTAAAGGGCCTCATGGAATTAGTTATAATAGTGTGGAAGTAACTTTCAATTTATATGCACAAACAAAAAACTGGATTCGTTAGTTTAATTATGTGATAATTTTTATGAATTCTTAGGATTAATGTAATATTTATTAATTTTTTAATAATTGTTTAATAGTTAATGGTACCCGATTAATGCCCCAATTAATCTCTGCCTAGCCGATTAATCCATTGACCCTAGTCCACCGCCGAGCTACCGTTGAGCGATTTCTGCAATCTTGATATATATATATATATATATATATATATATATATATATATATATATATATATATATATATATATATATATATATATATATTCCTTACAATTTCGTAATTTGTAGAAACCAATCTAAGTATGTATTAGGTTTTATAACGTTCTTCGTAGTAATGTTAATGAAAAAAGAATAATTGTCATTTTATACAATCATACCATTCATTTTACAAAATTCGGTTTCAAAAAGATATTACAATATCTATATTTAAAATTAGATTACATTTCTGGCCGATAACTAGGAACTTGCGTCCGATGCAAAGTAACTGTGTCTACACGATATTCAAACAATTCTAGGTCTCAATTAGTTTGAAACCATTATCAGTCAATTTGACTTGATCTTCTATTGTTGGAGTTGTCATACGTGTTTCTTTGATGATATTCGTTGTGTTCACAAATTGTCGTATAGATTCATACATGGTAATGAGGAGCATCTTTATGTTATACAATGCTACTTTTCTCCGGTCCTCAGCCAGTGAAGGCGGTAATGAAATTTCTAGTATTATCATTCGTTGTTTAGCATGTTGATAGTCACGAATCATTTCTAATACAGTCGTATCAACAAAATGTCATTGCTCGTCTTTAAGACGTAGTATAACATACTCTATAGACAACTCATCCTCCTCGTTCGAGTCACTGGATGTTGGAGACTAAAAATAGAATATACATAAATTATATTAATATACTATTTAAAAACCAATGTGCATAAAAATATTTAATAATAGAAAAAACACTTCCTGTAACATATTCATAACAAAGAAAAAAACATAATTGCAACTAATATATCATGATAGGTTTGTCTGTACTTGCTCTGGTGCCATCTTTTGGAATCCTATCAACTTTCAATTTAAATTTTAGCACATTTTTCTGATTTCTTTCTTAATTTTTTTGGTGCCTTTGTCAGTTAATTTTTTTTTTTTATCTTATTTTCAAACTCAACATCTTTGTTTGTTATCTACAAAAACAAAATTTCAAGAACATTCTAATACATTACCGTAACAATAAATTATCATTATAAAATTATTGTTTTCGATTTTACATTTAGTGGGCACAATTCCGACAACTCTTGTAAATAGAATGCAACTTCGTCGTCCGT
The DNA here is from genome assembly GCF_002870075.4 of Lactuca sativa. NCBI lineage: Eukaryota > Viridiplantae > Streptophyta > Magnoliopsida > Asterales > Asteraceae > Lactuca > Lactuca sativa. The sequence continues at coordinate 129,009,153 of NC_056629.2, forward strand.
AAATGCCACTTTTTTAACAACCCCCACACTAACCCGTCTTTGGAGTAACATGAGTTATTAAATAATACTTACAAAAAGAATTATATATTATAGTTATTATGGATCATCATTTCGGAATAGATCAATAGGTTCCGGATCACGTTCATAGTGTTTCGGACCTACAATACAATTCTAGAATTCTTACAATACCAAATTCCAGACTAAAACAACCGATCAGAAACACGTTACAAAGTACTTGCATGACATTCATACATTTACAACGAGAAAAAGAAAAAAAAAAAAAAAAAAGATAATCGGATATTCCGGAGTTGTTCCTCGTGTTCTTTACCATTCTGGAATACGTAAATCATTTCAGAAAATCAAATGCAAACTTACTTAAAGTATATAACATACTTGGTTCAACGAATCCATGATCAAAATTTGGTCCAAAATGCGGGTCGATATGTGCTTTGGATCTGCTACTTCTAGAATGTGTATTCCAGATTTTTTATGTGTGGGACCTATATACATACCATTGGGCTAGAGTATTAGGCTTGGGCCAGTTTTCGGTCCGGAATTATACCAGAATGTTACTTTTCAAAAAAAAATTGTTTTATTTTAAAAGAACAAAACTTTAAAAAATGGTTAGGTTACTCAATTTCTCAATGTCAACTAGAATAAGTCTGTCAAAATGTTTCATGGGCCAATTTTGCAGTGCTTTTGGATTTAATTGATGTATGTCTTTCGCAATGTTTTAAAACCTGAGTTTTTAGTTGACCTGTTGTGATGACCGGTTCACGTGTCAACCGGTTCAATCGGTTGAACTGTCGGATCAACCCGGTTTATGGTATTTTTCTATTTTTATATATTTATTTTCTTGCATATGCATAAACATATAAAACCAATAATTTGATGTCCACAAAGTTTAAACATTAAAAAACATTGAATAAACCGCAAACAACTCGTTGTTTTGGTGTTTGCTACTTGTATCCAATTATCCAAGCCCTATTAAAATGCGTCAATCCGGTTTTAACCGATTCGACATAAGCGGTCTAACCGCGGTTTAGGAGAAATCCAACCGATTCGATACGGTCCGGATTTTTACAAAAAACCATTCTCAATTGACCCGCCTTTTACTCGGGGTCACGGTCCAATCGGTTGAACCAGTCGAGTTGACTCGGGTTTTAAAACATTGGTCTTTTGCTCCTATCTATATAGCCTATTGTTACAACTTTTTGTTGCACTATATATTAAAATTATAAATTTAAGATTTAAATAATTATAAGTTAAATAAAATTAAAATTTAGTGTGGCCTTGAGAGATGTCATGTCCTCTGAGTAGACGATAGTACCTATAGTAATAATGACATGTCCTTCTCGTACACGATTGTAACGATACTAACTAGTATCACATAAGGTACTGTACAATTTTTACAAAATAATTTGTTTTTATAAATATTTCTGAAAAAATCAATAAAAAAATAAAAACACTACTAGTTCTAGAATCTAGAAATTAATATACAAACATTACAACTTGTAGAGTTTAAAAACATTCAGTGTCTATAAACTAACAAATGATGATTCCAACTTTGCTTCGTCATCACCATTTTCGAGTAGCGATTGTGGGTGTGGTGAAAGATTTACATTAGTCATATATACATTGATGTGGAGTAGAGAGGCAGTGACATCGTTCTAAATGGTTGGAAGTTTACACAAGGCACTACGATTGAAAGCGTATCAATCAAGGTTGTGGTACCTTCTTTTTGTTATGAATCATAATACTTTGCAGAAATATTTTGCATACCTTGTAGAATTTCCATCAAACCTGGGTTAAAAATTGTGTTGGAATGGTAGATGAGGATAGATAACTTGAACAAACTTGGAACTTTTATCTTCATTCTCGACGGCAACCACGATATTCACGAAGCATCTTCTCTGGATGATTCATCCTCGATGGTAACTACGTTTTCAAGATGATAATGATGCATGTTGAGATTGAGAAGCAAATTTTATAACTGATTTCCTCTGCATTTTTTTTAAATAAAAACGGTCAGTACAAAAAGTTAAACACCTACAACATTTTAAAAAAAGTTAAACACCTACAGCATTTTAAAAATTAATGGGTAAATGCTTACAATTTTTTTTTTTTTTTTTAATTTTAA